>NW_009939514.1:0-9866 GCF_000696875.1 Nestor notabilis | reverse complement strand
ACTAACGAGACCGAGCCCATAAATACCATTCCATCCTGCACACTGACACCTTCCAGACTGGGCTTCATTTCTTGAAGTTTCAGCTTCTTCAGTCTTTGACATATGAAATACCTGTTTTGAAGCTAAAAACAAACCACCACAGCCAAAGAAACCAACCAGACTCATTCAGCTGCCTATAAGCTCCTCTTTTCTCCTAGCAAAAAAATTAATCCTAGGTCATTCCAGTAAGAAACTTGTGGTGCCATTTCCCCACTGGCACTAAAAGCATTCAGGAGGACTCCCCACACGACCTGTCTGCCAGTACACCCTCAATCTACTGCTCTTTGAACACAGCTGAAAAAGATTCCTTCCGACGCTTGCCTCTCCTGTGCTGACCCTCATCCCACCCCACATGCCCTCACCCAGTTTGCTTCCACCTGTGCTTGGCCCCATGTGGAGCTCCAGGCCCACGATGTCTGCCCAAGCACACCCAGCTTCGCTGTGGCAGTGGGCACAAGGGCTCCCTTGCTGCCACCTTGCTGATGCCACTATGGAAGGAGAGGCCAGTATTTAACAAGAGCATCATCAGGCGGGGAATGACACAGAAGGGCTGTGCCCACGTGTTTACCAGCATCCACCTCTGCATTCACCTGTCTCAGTGCTCTGAGTTCCCGGTACATCAGTTAACTGGAGCTGTTCAAACCTGCTCTCCCTGATGCATCTGTTACTGCCCTGACACAACCAGCTCAAGCACAAAGGAACCTCAGTGCTTCCAGCCCATGGCAAGGCCCAGAGGCCTCCCTGCAGAAGGTGCTGCCTGGCAAATGACAGCCCTGACCGGGCACCCCCAGCCTCACCAGTGCAAATAAACACTACAGCAGCATCACAGCCCACATCTAACATCCAATCTAGACCTGGCAATAAAAGGTCTGCTTGAAGAGTGGATGGAACAAAGAGAAGCTGCCAGGAGGCTGAAGGCCAATACTGATGGCTGGAGCTCTGTTCTTCCTGTAAACTTTACGTCACAAATAAATACACACGAACACCTCCCTCTTCTCCTTTACTGATTAACTGCAAACTGACAAAGTGTTTTAAGCTGCATCTATGAATGAGAAGCTTGCACAATCCACCAAGGCACAGAACTGCAAACCAAAGAAGTAACAGCTCACGGAAGCTGAGGTTACCAGAGCTGGGAAGGATAATAACAAAGCAAGTCACCCACTTTTCTTGAAAATGCTTTATTTGTTTCTAAAGAGGCTGAAAACAAAAGCAATTCCGTATTCCAGAATACCAAACACTATCAACTAGAGCACAGAATGAAGAAAGAGTTTTCAGAGAAAACCATTGCACTAGACCCAGAACTACTTGGCTACTCCGCGCTATTGCAGCAGGGGAGCAAACCACCACGGCTGGTTCTGTGGAACGCTGGTGGCTGCAGCTTTTGTCCCTGCTCAGACTCCTGACTGATCTGTGCAATGTGCTCTTCCCACCGAGGGACAGGGCTGGTTATGGTTGGCACAGTCACTGGCACTCTCAGGCACCAAAAAACAACAAGAGGGAAGGACCCAGCAGGTCGCCTCTGGAGCTGGTTGCTCCAGGGCAGCCTGAGGCACACCAGCGGGCGGTTTTGCATTCATGTTGCATGTGTTTTGGGATAAAACAGGCTGTCGGTACCCAGTACAGGCAACCCGGTGTCACTATCATCATTTAGGAAATAGAAACAGAATTAAAAGCTGCAGGGATCCCCACAGCCCTGGCTGTGGAAGCAGCAGGGTCCCTGCTCCACCCTGGGCACAGATGGGCATGGTGCTGCTGTACCCAGCACTGCAACTGCTTACACCGAGGGGCAAGCTTGGGCACTGGGCACAGGTGACTTATAGTCACCTTCAGGCTCTTTCTGAAGAACTAATCCCTAAACTGAACACACTGATTTCCTCACTGCTACCTGTCCCAGCTTAAGGAACAGGATTGTCCTTAGGGATAATTGTGAGGATTGTCCTCACCAGTGACAGCAAGAAAAACTGGTTTCAAAACGCAGATTACTGCAAGACACACTTATGATTTACAGAAAAATTCAGCCATTAAAAACAACTGTCTTTACCAGAAATTCCCCAGAGGAAAAGCTGTATTTCAGTTCTCATGAAGAGAAAAACTACAGAGCTCAGAAACAGTGCTCCCCGGTCTACCGTGCAATAAAACTGAGTGTGTAGGTGTTGATTGTGTCGCTGATTGTGCCTCGAAAAGGCTGCTACAAAAAGATCATCAATATTCCCATTTACTTCAGCCATGCAAGTTTGGAACTTGCTACTGAAATAATTGCATGTTTGATGAGTTATGGAAGCAGCAATGGGCTTGCTTTTGCCGACTGTTGAGCTCAAATGAGATTCCCACAAGAAACCCAAACTTTCTAGACTTTGGGCTGGCTTGTTTGTTACAAACATCTGCCTCACTCCTAATTAAATTGGTGTGTTTTTAACTGAGCTGACAAGGGGCACTGACACCCTTTGCCATCTGTCTAGTTGCCATGAAGCTGCCATCCCTGAGAACTTCCAAGGTAGGACTGGGAAAATAAGGCAAATACAGGAGAACTTGGAAGTCTCAGAAACAAGATGAAATCAGAGTTCATTTGCTACAGCACAGAGCAGGAGTACATTTGGTTAAGAGAAGATTTCTTTTTCTGAGACTGCACTGGCCCAGAACAACTGGTCACAAGCTACAGTGATGTTCATATTGGCTTGTACAGCAAAGTGGTGACATACTTCTTCTTGTAACGATGAGTAGCACTAAGCACCATCACTCCATCCTACAGGAGATGGAAAACAAGTGAGCACATCACATGGTTACCTAAGAACTGCACGTGCAAAGAACACGGCCTGGCCTCTCACCTTGATAGAAAGCGCATAGAGGTGGTTCAACATGACATGGTTGGGTTCAGGGAGTAGAGCAGGATCACACTGGGAAAAAGGGGAAATGAGTGTGAAAATAACAGAACTCACGGTTTACCCATCACAGCTGATGGTGCCAAACACGGTCTGTAGCCAGCCATACCCTCACATCCACCACCGGGCTCCTTACGCTGGGTCCATCAGCACATGCAAAGTGCCAGAACAATCCAAGACCCCTCCAGGATGAAACCCTCTGCACCTCACTGACACCGTGAAACAGACCTCTATTAATCCTTATGTGCTTCTGGCATTTTAATAATGCTGCAGTGGGAAGATTAAGGTTTCTGGGAGTAAAATAGCAATCGAGTTTTCTTCTCAATTTTGAAGAGACTCAAGTAGAAAAATAGATTTACTTCAGGTCAATCCATCTGGACACACGTAGTAAGGAATTTACCAACGAGGGAACTATTCTAAGGGTTTTCCTAAACTGTCCCCTGTCTGCACCCAGGTTTTCTCCCCATCTGTTCACAAGGCCATTATTCATCAAACAAAGGTACTCACAGAAATGCCTGTGTCCTTATTCAGGATGACCTGCAGCAGGTGGGGGGGAAGAATAGGTGGTGATTTAAAGCGCTCCTCTGCCTTACAAACATAGGGCTCCTGGTGATACGGTCCTGGGGGGGAACTTGACAACTCTGCCAAAGAGATGTTACATATTTATTCTTAATTAGTCTGTGAGAATCTCTGCACTTCATGGGTATGTTTTTACCAGTACTCCAAATTGATTTTCACATCCAGGAACATACAGACAGAAGAAATCAATGGCATGTAAACACAAGTACTGCAGCAGCTGATGCAGCGACTGCCCAAGAAGCGATTTAAGATGTCCAAAGTCTGTCTGACTTGTAACTAGCTGTGAAGGTTTGGGAGGCTGAGTTTGGAGGGACCTACCGCACTCCAGAACTGCACTGTCATCTCTGCCCAGCACTTCTCCAGCAAACACTTACTGCTAAGTGCTGCTCTACAATGTTCCCTCCCAGGAAAGTACCAGAAACACGGTACACACCTGTAAAAGGCAAGTATTATACCCATGCAGGGACAGAGTAACAGAAAGAGATCTTTGGATCAATATAAGGAAAGGCTGTTATACCACATTGAAGGAAAACATCTACTAGAATCTCCTCCTGGCTCCCTGCTGTGTCCAAGTCTCACAGACCACACTTTTTCTCCAAAAAGCCTTTGTCCAGGGCAAAGTTGTATAGAGCAAAAATCAACCAAATGCACCCTCTGCCTCAGATTCAAAGGATGGGGCTTCTGAAGGAGCATCTAAGGTACTACTTCAATCATGCCTCCATCCCTACAAAGGTCTACAAAGAACAGGCAGCAAAGCTGATTTCAAAGATGACTCAAGCTAAATCTTATCTCTCTTCCGTTACACTGGAATATGAAACTTAAGACAAAAATAGCATTTTAAAATTATTTTAGGATATACACAACTTATACTAAACTGTGAGGCTATGATATATCCCTGACCCTCTGCTAGCACTGCAAAGATGCATCTAATGCCTGCTTCTTAATGTGCAACTTCTGACCTCCCCAGCCCACCTCCTTAGCAGAGGAAGATGGAATTAGGAGCAGTGTAGACTGTCCACATCGGTTTGACGTTGTAAGGCAGAGACTGATTCACTAATCCACCGATTTCACATCCTACAGGAAAACTAACAGCTATTAAAAACCCATGACTTCCTCCTAACCAGACCTAAAGTACAGCGACCTGTGCTGCTGTCAGAAGCTTCTTCTTCTGTGCATTCCATATCCTCCCTTTGTGCATCTGTGATTCGTGCACATGTCCACAGGACCTGACAAAAGTGGAGATTAATCTATACTGGAGCTTTAACTCCAGATAAATAGGAAGATGGAATTTTTAACACCTCAAACAAGTGTGATTCATAGAAAATTACCAGTAAGCTCATACCAGACATGTCTGAACATTTCTGGGAGTCCACCATCAAAGCATCGAATACTTCAAAGTCAGTTTTCTTCACCTGTATGACGTTGTTGACGGTACCCAGCTGGCTGGTTACTACTGGCTGGGAAGAGACAAGATACAAAAGTCAGAATAAAAAGATCATGGGACTATGAGATTCCCAAAACTACACAATCGGCATTACCAAGAATGAGATATACTGCTTTTAAAACATGCCAGTACCAGATAGGAAAAGAGCTCAGCATTGCTCACTTAGTGTGAGGTTAAGAGCAAGGGCACTTTTAGGACTGGGGGTCTGCATGTCAGTTGAACCTTGTGAAGTCCACAGCACTTGATAAATTCTTGGGCTACAGATAAGGCTAGGATGAGGTTTGGGCTAAAGTTAAAGAGGGACAACACAAGGAGGTAAGCTTTACCTCTAGCTTCTACAGGGCTTTCGGAGTCAGGCTACGATCTGCATGGCAAAGTAGAGTTGATACTGCTGGTTTATTACTAAAGCTAAGACAGAGGGTTCAAAGAGCTAAATGTACTACAAGGTGAATCCTGAAAGGTTCTGCAAGGTTTGTCAAGACAGCAAGAAGACTGAAGCCATAAGCTGTGAATGGTTAGTTCAGAAGCAGCAAGGGACTGATGGGCAGGCGAGGGTTAAAGCTCATTCTATAGTGGAGAAGGAAGAAAAGGCCTGGTAGATTTTGGCACAATTACTGGACTATGAAAAGATCTAGAGCAGCAATAGCAACATTCTGGCACAGAGAAAAGGTACAGCACAGAGAGATTTGGGCTGTCAGCAATGCTACAAAAAGTGCTTTAAAAGACAGTTTGGCACTAGGCTAGTAAAGCTCACCATCTCTTATAAACCAGTCCCTAAGAGATCTTGTCACTCGTTTGTTACAACATCTCCTGTCCTTTGAGTCTGTCAGACCCCATCTTGGCCAGGATCAGAAATCTCCCTCTCACCAACTTGAACAGTCAGTTTCGTTGTTAACCAAAACCTTCTCTCTGAAGTGGCCCATTATTAGTAGAGAATCCACTTGTTTCTCATCTTCAGGTGCCTCTGTGAATAAATACAGTGAACCAAAGAAAACGTTACCTCTGAAGGATCATGCGTCCACTGCCCATCCACAAAGAACTTGTATTGGTGCTCTCCTTCTGGCAGATCCAGGATTGCCACGAAGTTATTGTGACTGGAATTTAAGACAAACAATCAGCCCTGAAATACTCTGAGAAGTACAATGATCACAAACTGTGCCAAACGCTGTAACTCACAATACAAGCCTCCTCAACATGCAAAGACTTATGAGAACCCCTGATGCAATCTGAAGGTAAAGAATCATATTAAGGTTAATGCTAATGAAAATTTCCTCTGTGACAGTTAAGTCCCTACACATTCAAAATTAGTATCTGCATTCCTGACATCACGTAATTGAGCTCTTGTAAAGTCATCCTCACATCTTCATGTTGCTTGTCAGTACATGAGACCACATTTTATCTGCGAGACTCCTGTGGATGGAACAACATCAGCTTACTCAGATTTCCTCACCTTTCAGTATCTGCCATCACAAACTGCGTTTCAGAAACGCCTATGAAGGCACATCAAGTATTACTTATCAAGTAAGTAAACAATGAGTAAAAGATGAAAGCAGCTCAATACTTCTGAGTCACTTTGGGGCTGAGTAGCTGCTGCTTGGTAATTTTGATACTCCAGCGCTGTGAACTTCCTGATTCTACAGAAGTCTTTACCAGCATCTCAAAAAAAGCAGAGAAACAGCTCATGCTTTGTGAACAACTTAAACAGCAATGCCAGTATCTCTCTTTACTTCTTCTCAGGTGAGGAGTGCAAGCATACCACCATGGAACTGGATTTGAACTTTCAGTCTGAAATCATGAACTCTTCTACCTGAGCATATTTGATTCAGTACCATGATTTTATCCAACCTCTAAGGAGGTCCATATATCTCTTTTCCCAGAACACCTAATCTGTCAGGACACAAACCTTCTGGGGTTTTTTGGTAAAGAGACATTTTTGTCCTTCTCCCAGATTAATTTCCCCATTTCCTGTCTCTCAGGCTTCCTATTTAGAGCATGACAGTCATATTGATGTTCCACGGGCCTGTTTTCCATCTCCTCTCTTGATAATTTATTGCCCATTCTTCATACACACAACAGTCCTCCCACACCATTCCATTAGGCCACTACACTCCTCCCTCAAGTTTCCTAGGAAATTAAGACCCTTCTGCAGCAATGACAATGCAGGCAGCCACTCACTGAGATGAGAAATGCCAGAAACTGTCAGGGGACCAATCTTGCATGGATATGTCACCTTTGATGGACAACAGGGCTCAGATCAACAGCTAACTTCAGCCTCTCTGCCATCTATTAAGTTTTAAATTTTTGGAAAAAACCCAAGATTGGTTTAAATGAAATACTCAAGTACAGAATTAAGCAGAGCACCAGAGCTCTCCAGCAGGAAAAAGCAGTTGGTGCTTTCACATAGATTTATTCTCTCATTCATGTGATTTACCAGCAGGTGCCCCAGGCTCAGAGTTTTCCTAAGCAGCATTTGGCCCCCTTGAGCTGGGCAAAAGCAGCCAAATATGGCAAAAAGTACCTGTGCCATCAGAGACACCATGCTCAAATCTAACTTTGCCTCCTGTGCCTGAACTCTGACCCCAGGTAGCAGGCTGCACAACGAGGATCGGTTCAGGTCAGTCATGCCCGGTGCCTGGTGAACAAGTCACCCCTTCAAAACTGACACAGCCCAACTTTCACCCTGTGCCACCCAAGAATCAGAAAGTCAGATTCTCATCAAGGGCTTGAGGAGAGAAGCAGGAGAGTGGTAAATCCAAGCACAACACCAATCTACAGCCGACCACCTTTCTCGCTTCACTAAGCATCCCCAGTCCATGTGGAATAACCCTGATAAAGCAGCAGCAGTTTATTACCTCCTTGTCAGAGGAATTTTACTCCAGTTGTTGAAGGACCCAGATAAATAAACTTCTTTCCCTCCTCCGGTCCAGCGAAAAACTGTTGGTCGAGCTTGTGTGGGGGTTTTATCATTCACTTCCAGATCCTGTTGCCAAGCTAGGAATTCTTCTTTCTCCAATGGAGCCTACAAGCACAATGTCTTCATCAAAAGGAATTCCTTCCTGGCAGACTTAGACAACCCCTAAGGTATAAGTCTACAAGCATTTTTTTGTCAGAGGGAGATTAGAAACTGCATTTGTAGACGCTGTTCACAAGTTTATTTGCAGTAATTCTGCAAAGATTTAAAGCCTTCAAATTTGCAGAAGTGGAAGGCAAAATAATCCCCCCCCCCCAGCTAAATTAGGTTAAAAAGAAATTACTTGAGCTCACAAAACTTTTCAAAATACACAGATATAAGAACAGGGAGAAAAATAATTAAGAAGAAATATGCTTAAGAAGCATTTAGGTTATACAAATATGGTAGACACAAAATTTGTAGTTGGCAGAAAGATTACGAGTTGTCTATAGGAAACAGCTCTGTCCAGTAGTCAAAATCTAAGCGTAATTTTCTTTAGATATACTTATGAAACATGATACACAGCAAGACATCTAATACTGAGTAAAAAAAACCCAGTTAACAGAGCTTTCAATATGGAAAATAAGAGACAGGTAACATATCACTGGGTAGCTGCAAGAGCATTAAGGATCCAAAGGAAGCTGGAGCACTGCACTTAGAGCTTTGAACCAGTTACATTTTAGTTTTTCTACAAACAGTTCTTGCTGGAAGCCATGAAGTTACACTCATTAGATCCGCCTGAACATCAGTGCACCATCTCTCTTAGGTATGGAATGCAAGGGAGATAGCGTTGTGTAAACTCAATGCCAGAACTACTGAGGGGTGCTAAGAGCACCACAGCACACCCACACTAGTAATGTTAGCTGACGAGAAGGACCCAGCAATACCTTCATCTCCTCTGAATGGAACAAGTCTGCATCTTCAGGACTATCCATTAAGATTTTGGGTCTATCACCCTCTTTTGTACTGATGGCTCCTCCTGAGCTGTCCCCTCGGGATGCCTTATGCCCATGTCGCTCCAGTCCAGCTCGCTCGCTGCTTGTGTTCCCCATTGTTAAGGACCTAAAAGAGCAGGAAAAGCCAGATTAGCACATACGCTTTTGAAGCTGGAACACCAGTGGGCAGGAAAGCAGGCTCATCAGCAGACCAGCGCTCTGCTTCTGAACTGAAGAGTCTAAAAACCTTGATTAACCCCAAATGCTGTGCTATAGTTCAATATACTAGCATCTCTGCAAGACTCAGCCTCTCTAAAAGCTGACCAAGCAGATATGTGTCACTGCAACACACTGTATTCTGTCTTCCCAAGCTCTGTGGCCTTCCAAATGCCCACGCACATAATGCTCTACCACATCAGCTGAAACATGAGCAGAACTTTCTGTCAGAATGCATCAAAACCAGCCTATTGGAAATGTGATTTCACCAGAAAATACTGATCTGAGGTGGCAACCTGCTAAGGATCCCTACAGCCTGCGGCGCTGAAGCACAAACAGCACAGTCCTGCTGATGTTCCACAGGAGGCTTCCTCCAGCCTCCACTTCACTCTGGGAAAGGCAAGGGCCTGATGTGCAAGAAACACCAACACTTTTTCCCACCCCACAGCCCATGTGGGCCACAGCCACAGGCAGAAGGGATGAGACTGGACGTGCATGCCATGTCTTGTCTGAAAGACAACTTAGAGGTGAAGAGCAGCAACTCAGAGGTGTCCTAGGGGGCTGTGGGGAACCACAGGACAGAACCACTTGCAGAGCACCCAGCAAGGTACAAGTGCACGTCTGGGATATCGTCCTGTTTACAGACATTGCCCGACTTCCAAGTGTTCGGATCTCGGCTGGGTCACAACCCAAAACCCGTCTCAGCGGGCACGGCTTGAGTAAATAACCAACTAACTCACTATTCCAACAGGCACTATAAAATCAAGCGTAAATGCCAATGCCAACTGTCGTGTGGAATTCCAGCAGCTTGGAGCGTCCGGTAT
>NW_009939513.1:0-22262 GCF_000696875.1 Nestor notabilis | reverse complement strand
GCCGTAGCTGCGGCATCGGAGGTGTTTCTTTAAAGAGCCAAGCGGTGGTAACTCTCATCCTGAGTCACAGCCACTGATGTAAACTGTTGCCATGGGAGCGGAGCATCTCTGCAATTATATAAGCTGTTTCTCTGGCAAAAGCAGCGGCAAGTTGGACTGTTTGCCAGTGATGAGCACTTAACACAGTTGCTTTCCTGGATCTGCACACATAATCTGTCTCTGCTGAACACTTGGTTCTCAGTTCTACCTGAGGCTTGGCCTTGGGTCTGCAGCTCAGTGCAGACAACTCTGTAGGCCTGAGCAGAAGCAGAGCTGCTGATGTCTTGCTCTCTTCTCACATATCTTGCCTTTTGACATCTCAACAATCACCTATGCAGAGTGGGTAGACAGGTAATGACACTGTCAAGCTTCCCAGGTTGGTGGGTTTTTTCATAGAATCATAGAATGGTTTGGGTTGGAAAGGACCTAAAGATCATCTAGTCCCACCCCCCCTGCCATGAGCAGGGACACTAAACTATGCCGCCCAAGGCTCTGTCCAGCCTGGCCTTAAATGCCTCCAGGGTTGGAGCATTCACAACTTCCTTGGGCAACCCATTCCAGTGCCTCACCACCCTCACTGTGAAGAACTTCTTCCTTATATCTAACCTAAACTTCCCCTGTTTAAGTTTAAAGCCATTACCCCTTGTCCTACCACTAGAGTCCCTAATGAAAAGTCCCTCCCCAGCATCCTTGTAGGCCCCCTTCAGATACCGGAAGGCTGCTATAAGGCTTTTATCCCATAGCATATTGTCTCTTTCTTACCTATAATGGAAAAAACTTTATCTGGCAACCACTGATACATGTTTTGGAATGCCTTTTGAATACTCCGTGTCTGTTGTACAGTAGCAAGGAAAGTCCTTGAGAATTGTCCAGTTAAGCCTCATGCTGCCTGCGTGTTTTTCTGGTTACATGTGGTTGTTTGGAGTGGGGAGATTAATCTGTTTCAATGTCCCTTGGGGCCTGAGTTTACCAGAATAATCTGTATTCTGGTATTCAAGACTAAGCTGTTTCATAGTACTTAAGGATACCATGTTATACAAAGTCTTTAGCTTTGCTGAAGTTACCTGTTGAAGAGGCCTGGGGTTTCAGAGCATGCTGGTGATGTGGGGATTTGCAGTGAACTGTACTCCTCATGGCTGGGTGGCCCTGTGGTACCAGCCCACATGTGGGGGTGCACACGTCTGCTGGCTGCCGGGGTACCTGCACATCTGGCTGCAGTTACTTGGTAGCCTGATCCTGATTAGGTTGGTTGTGGCAATGGATAAAAAGCTTGATAACTTGGCCATGCTGCTCATGCAGGCACTTTTTGTCATCAGTGATACTGTGTGTGACTATCCAGTGCATGCACAGCTGTATCTTTATTATAGTATCAGTAGCAAAGCGACTGTGGCCTCTTAAGCTACAGGATTTTTGGCAGTTATGCCTTTATAGCTGATGCACCTTTGCCATGGTTGCTGGGAGGGAATGCCTAATGTTCTATTAGGTCCTTGCTATTTTACACTTACAATGGGAGAAAAAAATCTGTGCCTAACCTTCATTTCTTTGCTAGGTGGCTTAGGATAAACAATTTTTAAGCTCTGCAAGTATTTGAGGGCTTTACTAAGTCCTTAGCAAAAGGACCAAAAGCAACTCTGCTTGGGCATCAGGATTTAGTCGAAATTTATTGTATATTAGGGTATATGCTAATATATAGGCAAGTGACTTACTTAGTATTGGACAATTGTAAGAATGTTTCCTTTGCATAGTGGCTGGCTAATTAAAACGTGTAGAAAAGGTAACATGGAGACTACCACCCTGTGAATCTTCCATTATTCAGCTGCCTTTTCTTTTCTGGAAGAACTTAATTATACCCAAGTGCTGTGGGGGTAGCTGAGTGTGCTCATGGTGATGACATCTTTTGTCTTCTGAATCTGAGATCCACCCACATGCAGCAGCATTCTGGTTGTTACCTGGCTACTGCTGCTTTCCCCTGTTCTGTGGGGAACCTGATTTCTGGCTGAGTGGTACTGACAATGCTTGTGGCCAAGTATACTTGGCCAGCACTCATGTTGCCTGGCATGTGTGGTAGAGTCAATTTGTAATGGTGTGTGGCCATGGTTATTTTCCCTCATTAAGATGAGCCCATGAGTGTTTGCTTCTGGTGTGTGTAGAGAAAGCTGATGTATACAGCTTGACTTTAAGGTTTAGTGGTGTTGGTCTAAAGTACGACCAATGTGAACATCTGAGACCACAAAGGAGAAATGCATTTTGCCATGGTACTTGTGTATAAGCTATAGCTGAGCGATCCTAGCGTGTGCTTGGTGGCAAATCTGGGTTAATTCCTTCTGGCTCTTCACTTGCAGCAACTGTTCTACAGAACATGTCCAGGCACAGATGTGCTTTAAACACAATCCAACAAAATCTTGACCTAAATCAACTGGTCTAGTTGACACATCCTCAAAACTGTCAACAGAACTCAGTGGGCTGGTAAATGAGACAGGAGCTCTTGGCAGCTGTGCTGCTGTCAGACCTGTTGCTTGTGAAATGATACTGCTGCACATGCATGCGGGATGAAGGCATCCTTCAGTCCTGTTGTTACTTTGCCTTCACCATGTTTGTGCAGAGGTCTTAAACGGCGATAGTGACAAGCTGCTATCAAAGCAGTTGCCACACGGTAGCTGGAAAGTGACTGATCTGGATTAGTGCAACTCTGCAAAAGATCCAGTTTCAAACTCGTTCCCATTGTGTTGCAGGTGTATTTGCTGCCCAAGAACATGGGAAGGAGTAGTTTGTGGTGCAGGAAGAGGCAGTAGTGTCAGTTTAGGGCTTTATAGTACTGTGATTCAAAGTTGCTCCAATTCTTTTGGTTGGAAGCAAGCTTGGCTATCAAGCCAAGCCAGTCATTACTTTCTAAACTCTGCTGCACATGAAGCTCGTGTGAATCTATGTCACCTTTGAGCTCCTGTGTGGCTGGTAGCTCCAATACTGCTTCATATAAGATTTCTTGAAGTAATGATGTTGAATTCTTTCAGCTGTAATAATTACTTTCTACCAAACTGTTGTCTGTTCATACCCACAACTGAGTATATGCCTCCTTCAAGAGGCCTTGGAGACCTGTCTTGTTTGGAGAGAGGTGGTGTGCTAAAGCAGGAAGCTCTGAGTTCTGCCTATGGCAGTTTAAGCATAAAGTGCTTCTCCTGAGCCTGAGGTGGTTCTGTAAGGAGCGAACCTCTCTACTGAAGTAATATTGAAGTATAGTATTACTTCGATAGAGATTAGCCCTGTGGGTCTAATCAGAAGATTGTTGATACTTCTAGTAGGTCAGCAGGGCCTTTAAAATGGGAGTTCCGTCTGCCCCATAGAGCAAGCAGTAGTGTGGGAGGGAGGTAAGCTCCTCTGGAGTTTTTTGTGCTTGAGCCCTGGAGGGGAGTTCCTATGTGAACTGAGCACTGCAGTGGGGTTTAAATGACCTCTTCTGGGCAGGAGCTTTCAACAGCCATATTGGTTGGGCCTGGCAGCCTCGTTCTGCCCACTAAGTACTTAATCCCCTCCTGTCCTGCATGCTCTGCTTAGCATCCATGGTGCAGTTTTAAATGTTCCTAGCTTTTCCCCTCTCCTGTCTAATCCCTGTAATGCTGCTGCCAGTCAGTTCAGAGTTTCCTGTGCCTGCTGGAGCTGGCACACTGCATGGGAAGGAAGACATGGGTAGGTGCTGCTGGTGTTTGGGCTGCCTGAGCAGCTGGGTCTAACTCCTTCCCTGCTATCAGCTGCTGCTTTTCTACCTTCCTGTAAAGAGGGGTGCCTAACAAAATGGCTTGGATATAAACTATAGTTTTAAATAAAAGGCTTAACTGTTAGAGCTGCCTTGTGCCTTCAACTGAGTTCTGTAAAAATGCGCTGTAGGAGTGAATGAATAGAAATACCTGCTGTAATAGCAGCTGCTCATGAGGTGCTATAGTATGCTCTGGCATACAGCATTTACTGTAAAACTGTGCACAGGACTCTGCATGCCATTTATCCATATGCTTTTATTGCTATTTTGGGACAAGCTGGCTCAGTCATTTCTGTACCAGCTGGAACTATATCCTAGTGAGCAGCATCCCCCAGGCATGGCTGTTGCCTTGAAATAGTATCTTAAAGCTGGAGTTTCCATGCAATTGCAGAGTCCCCACTTCTCTGTATCTTTTAAGTCTCTAAATGCCACCTCTGCTGCTCATGAACTCCATGTTGCTCCATCCTTCTTTGCAGAGAAGGAAGATGTCATTTTTCTCTTGAACAGAGGATGGAACAGCTTCCAAAAATAAAAGCACTCCTGTTTCAGAGTTGGCAGTAGTATGTCCACCTGCAGTGTTTTCGTTTCTCAAAACAGTGCTTCCTTCTGGTAATGGACCTAGCCAGTCCCTAATTAGGAGTGGGCTGGGTAGAGAGTTGTGTGGATAATATTTTGTAAAGGGATAGCTCTGTGCTGCCTGTTCTAGCTGTGATGAATGAGCTGCCTCATTAGAGGTGCAGTTGTGTGTCCCAGAGCACACTATGCAGAGCAGGTATTTTACCACACTAAGGTCACTGCTGCTTACTTTTTATCCAGCCTTGGCTATAATGACTGAAACTATGTGCACCCAATACTTAGATACATGAAATTCTTATGTTTATTTTTTGTTCTCACTGTCACTCCTTTGGCCATAACTATTGTTCTTGCTTGCTTTGTGGGGACAGCTAGGTGAATTCTTAACATACAGCTATACATGCTTTCATGTTGCTGGCTACCTTTACCCAAATACTCAGCTGTACTGCAGTATCATCTGTACTGGAATGCTGTGCCTGTGCAGCTTGGAAGACCAGTGTGCATAGGCTAGCCTGCACAGGGCCCAGCACCAGGGCCTCTGTGCTGGCTGGCAGCAAGTAGATGTGCTGGCAAGACTTAGGGCTAGTGAGAGGGAGCATGAGGCTCGCCTTATGGGCATGCTGGGGCATGTGGTGAGTCTTCATGTCTTTATCCACAAGAACAAACAGCAGTGTCCTATTGGGCATGTACTTGCTTGACTAGCTACATCATGGCAATTGACAAGAATGATTGCTATTTTGTCACAGGACTGGCAAGACCTTCTGCTTTCAGTGAAGACCCTTAGGTGAAATTTGTACCAGTTGCTTGTGATCAACCTCCCAGTATGTAAGCAAGCCTTACATGAACTCCTGTCAGAGGAGGAATTCCCTATGTACATACATGCGGGTAGTGGCTGAAGGTGCTGAGACAGAGGTAGCTTGCAGCTGGTCCCAACCACAACCAGAAATAGATGGTGTGGCAAAAAACTTGCAAGTTCAGCATGTTTGTCAGCAGAGTTTGAATGTGTTGCTGTGTGTGTCTGGCAGAAGGCAGCATCTAATGTGCAAAGGTGGACACGTGAAGCGAAATTCTTGCTAGTGGACTGCTATGCTGTTAGGGTAATAAAAAGGCATCGCTGGCCTAAATGTCACGGAAACTTCAGATCAATGTCTGCTGCTGCCCACAACGCTTACGGGTCATGTTCAGTGTCTACCATAAACCTCCAGCTTGTCTGCACTACTGTTGAAGATTAGCAGGACGCAGAACTATAACAGGGTTCTCTGTATTTACTTTTTTCCGAAGTCCCAATTTGCTGTAAGTACTATATTGATTAGAATTACAGATTCAAATCATTTAGGTTGGAAAAGATCAAGTCCAGCCATTAGCTTGGCACTGCCAAGTCCACCCTTAAGCAATGTCCTTAAGTGCCACATCTACACTTTTGTTTTAATAGCTCCAGGGATGCTGACCCCACCACTTCCCTGGACAGCCTGTTCCCTTTCATTGATAATCCTTTTGGTGAAGAAATTTTTCCTAATATTAAACCTAAACTGCCCCTGGTGCAATTTGAGGCCACTTCCTCTTGTCCTATCACTTCTTACTTGAGAGAAGAGACTAACCCTCACCTCACTACAACCTCCTTTCAGGTAATTGCAGAGGGTGACAGGGTCCCCCAAGCCTTCTCTTCTCCAGGCTAAACAACCCCAGTACCCTCAGCTGCTCCTTGTAATAGTTGTGCTCCAGACCCTTCACCAGCTTCATTGCCCTTCTCTGGCCCCACTCCAGCACCTCAGTGTCTGTCTCGTAGTGAGGGGCCCAGAACTGAACACAGTATCTGAGCTGCAGTCTCACCAGTGCCAAGTACAGGCGAATGCTCACTGCCCTGCTCCTGCTGGTTACACTATTTCTGATACAGGCCACAATGCCATTGGCCTTCTTGGCTACCGGGGCACACTGCTGGCTCATGTTCAGCAACTGCTTACCAGCAGCTCCTGGTCATTTTTCTTTGCACAGCTTTCCAGCCACTCTTTCTTTTTTCCTAAGCCTGTGATGTTGCATGGGGTTGTTGTGACCCAAGTGCAGGGCCTGGTGCTGAGCCCTGTTGAACCATTGGCCACAACCCATTGATCCGGCCTGTCCAGATCCCTCTGTAGAGCCTTTCTACCCTCCAGCAGATCAACACTCCCACCCAACTTGGTGTCATCTGCAAACTTACTGAGGGTGTACGCGATCCCCTTGTCCAGCTCATTAAGATAATTAGTTTAGATTAGTAGTAAAAGAATAGTTCAAGACCACTTGTTACCATTTGTAACACTTTACACATCTCAAAGGTGGGAAAAATCTTTGGCCATTCTTTTCCAGTAACTTTTTATCTATAGGCATTCACTTGACTCTATTTGCTGATGTCATAAACCAGGCTTGTTCAAAGCAACTTAACTTTATTGTAAGGCATGACTTTCTTACCAGCCTCTCTTAGATTTATGAAGTATTGCAGTGCTTCACCAAATATTGGCTTCCTTCATCTGAAGTCTAAGACAGTTTTTTTGTATGTAAGTAGTAGTATGCAGGAAATGTCAAGAACTGCTGGCTGTGAGGCACCACAAGCACGAAAACCAGTTCCTCCATAGCTCTAGCTCTATAAGGCAAGAAGGCTGCATTTTGTTTCCCTGTGATTTTATTAATTAGTGTCTTATATAATCCTAATTTGGCCTTTAGTGTTGGTCTGTGTCTGCAAAGATGAGACAAGGATACAGACTTTAAATTCTTCCTCACAAACTCTGCTTACCCTATGCCTGGAGGACAAATGCTGGACCCTTGTTATGGAAAGTTTAAAAAGCACATGTGGGGAAAATTAGCCTTGGAGAGCATTGCCTGTGGCGTGTGGTGCTTTAAATGTGAAACACACATCACAGAACAGATAGCATGGGTGATGTCTACCACTTTGTAAATCTTTGCTTCATATTCCCTTCTCCTCCATAAGCAGAAAACCACAATCAAGATGTATGTATAATCAGGGTACTTGAAAACAAATCACTTTTTTCTGTCAGTGGAAGCTTGTAATAGAGGAATTTAATATTGCACATGTTCTTATCAGACTTATCTCTGGCTGGCTGGCAGCATCTCCATGGCATTCAGCAGTCCATATGTTTGCTGTCTGAAAGATGGAAGGATGAGATAGTGAAGACTGAAGATCACTGGAAACAGTTTTTGAATTCTGCCTGGAGCTATCTGTGGCCTTGCTGGTGAAAGGCATGTTTGAGTATGTGAAAGCTGATGTACAGAGGGATGGGCTTAGAAATACTGTAGTCACTAAAGAAAGGGTGAAGGCATTTAAGCAAGGTATACATCTGTTGCTAAGGAAGCAGTGACTTCTTCAATTCTAAACCCAGCAGTTTCAGTGATGTTTTGAGAGGCTGTGCAAATCGTACTTTAATACGTTATCATTGGGAGCTTAAAGCTTCAACTTTTTTTTTTTTCTTTAGAGAAAGAAAGAGAAGATAAAGAAAAGCAACAGAAGGAAGAGCAAGAAAAAACTGTAGAACACACTTCTGTAAAGGAAGCAGACAAAACCAGCCGTCCAGGACGACGTCCAAGTCAAAGTGCCTTGTCCAGTCGGAATGATCGCAGATCAGCCAAAAGCCCTCAAAAGACAGATGCGCCAAAGGAGAATAAACATCCGTTTGCTCTGTATGGGTGGGGAGAAAGACAGACAGATACTGGAAGCCAGAAAACTCACAATGTCCGTGCTTCTGCTTCAGCAAATGAAGTAAGTAAAAGCTTCTGTTTTGTTAAAGGGCAGTGAGTACTGAGTGCCTGGTTAAGACACATGTCTAGTATCGAGGTAAAACTTCTCAGCGATGCCTTTGAGTGCATGGAAATTCTAGCAATAAATTACAAAAAAATTAAAAATTATAACAATGAACCTGAAGAGGTTTGACATGTCTGACTCAAATAGCTCTTAACTGTTAATTTGGGTTTGAAACTTCCCATGTTTGACTAATACTTGCAAGTTCTGATTAAAACTTGGCTATCTTGTTTCTGGCTGTTACAGTGTTACCAGCAAAACTGGCTGTTATAAATGTATTTCTGCATTCTGAACTTCATGAAAACAAGAGAAAAGCAGCAGCAGGCAGTTAGCGCCAGGCATCCCACAGCAGGCAGGTATATACACACTGGGGAGCACATGTGCTGTGAAAGAGTGACTTTTGCTGGGGCACTTCTGAGGAATAGGATCCTCACTGAGAAGGAACAAATGCTTTGCTGCTGAAATGTCTGCCTAGCAGCCTGCTTCAGCAGGTTGCTATCAGGGAGCTTCTTGCTGACAGTAGAATGGTCTGTGAGATGGCTGGTGGATTGCAGTGTTGATCTAAATATTGGCAAAATAGCACAGATGATAGATAAAATTCATATGGTCATGGACAGCACCAGGATTTGCTATGGTGGGGTATGTTTCCTGACTTAGCAAGAAACACTAAAGTTGGAGTGTTGCAGCAGGTCCATTTCTTTTCTGTAGCTCTCCTAGTCTGGTAAAACATAGCCATTACTGTATCTCTGCCAGCATCTTGTCTTTATCACTAATGTAGAGTCTGACTCTATGACCTGAGATACCAGAGGATGAAGGTGGATGGTGTTCTTGATCCGTAAGATAGAGCTGACTTCTGATGGGCTGTTCTGGAAGGGGTTCGAAGTATAGTGTTTTCCTTTCTGGACACTTCTCATACACTTCCAGTTATGCAGTGCTTTGTTGCTAAGGATGTTTCTTTAAGTGGGAACAGACTACTTAACTGCCTCAGCTAGGTACCCTTCCTTTAATGTTTGAAAGTTCTTACGTTCTCCTAACTGAGATGGGACATAGTTTTAAATCTGGACATGGAAGCCAGCAAACATAGAAGCTGGCTCTTACATTTGGGGGAAATATGATTATTAATATAAACATGTATGTAGGTGTGCCTGCAGCATGTTGTCAAAATTATGTTCTTCAGTGTCTTGGCATTGGTTTTACTATTTTGGCTTAGACTTTAAGGGATGCTTTGAGGGATGTTTAAGAAATTAAAATGGTAGAAATGGGAAACTTAAGGTTTTTAGAATATGTAAGAGTAAGACTGAGAAACATTCAAGGCTTTTGGAATTGCTTAACAGTGTGAAGTGGGAAACATAAAGCAGAACAGAATTGTTAGGTACACATTACAGACAGAAATACAATCTCCCTAGCAAACTCTGTTTATTCAGGATGGGGACTGGGACAAATACAAAGTCATCCTCAGCTTCCCTGGGGGTGTTCTGAGGCTGTTTTCCTGCTGTAACACTAACTCTGGTCTTCTAGATTCATGAATCTGCTCTCCGAGCAAAGAACAGGAGACAAGTGGAGAAAAGGAAGCTGTCTCAGAGGCGGGTCCGATCAGCAGAAGCAGAGAAAGCCTGGCGAATAAAGCCCTCCCCTCCAGATAACCCTTGGATGACAGAGTACATGAGATGCTACTCAGCAAGAGCTCTGTGAATCTGGATTCCCTTAGGCATCCTCAAAAGAAGTTACGCATATCAGGACACTGGTGCAAGGAACCAAACTACTTATGCAAGGTTTTTATAGGGAGTTTCCAGCTGTTGAAGTATTTATGATGTTTTTATCTTGGCTACCTACCTCACAGTGGGGTGCATTGTTGGAGCCATAGCATTTGAAGAGGCTTTTAGATAGAGCTACCCAAACTTTTAACCATTCCCCTTTTGGGAATTTTTCTAATGCTTCAGTAGACTTGCTTTGGGGTAGGAGGGGGAACCTTAGCATACAGGGAGTTAAACACTCTTTTGATCTTGGTTACAAATAATCTGTTGTCCCTTATTTTAAAAGTTCAAGTTGCAGGGAGGTGGTGCTGGGGAAAGACTTTAAAGGTGTGATGGAGGTGCCTTTGCATTTATAGTACTATTTGATTTAATACTTCTACCAAAATAAGTATATTGAGACAGGTAACAGGAAAGCCAGTGGGTCTGATAAACAGCACTAATAAATACAGATGCTTTAGGCAGGCAAATACTAAGTATTGTCTGTACATAGAAACTTTCAAAAAAACCTTGTTTGATTAGTGGATCTGCTGACTTACTGATGTTTCTAAGGTCATTAGAATAAACTACTAATTTTCAGGGCAAGAAACAGCTACAGGATTGCTTTGCTGTCGCTGTACCTGTTGTACCAAATAATGGATGTAGACAATCATCATCTGCTAGCTGCTGCTCAATAAGCAGTTGCTTGTTCTACCAGTATGAAGTTGTACCACTGTATTAAGCTCATGGTCACACTTACTCTGCGCTTAATCATGTAAATGTGTTTATTGAAGGAGAGGGATGGCTCCTGTCTAGCAAAGTTTATTTTTAACACTTAAGAGTACCTATTATGCTCAGTGGGGATCAGAGTGCAATATGCATTCCATTTGGTGGCATTGTACAAGTATACTGTTACAGGTTTTAAACTTGGAACTCCGGGTTGATAAGACTTGTAGATGAAGTCCTGAGCAGCTTTCTGCCTCTCGAAACTGATGTGGGGCCCTTTGCTATAGGAGTGAGGGGAAGAAGGAGAGGTGTACCCTTTACTAAACAATGTACAATGGACTTTGAACACTCACTTTGTAGGTCCTACTTCTACATAGCAAGACAGTCATTGTTTGTGATATCCTCAGTGGGCGCTCTCCCCCTCAAGCTGCTATACGTTTTTTTCTCTCAGTTTGATAACTAAGCTTTAGGCAGATGATTGCTGTAGTTGTGAGCTTCAAATTTTGTTCAGCTGGGTTGTGTGTTAGTTACATGTGTTGGTTACCTCAGTTTAATTGTCTTGAAGCTTGTGTTTTGCAGACTGAACACCTTCTCACAGGAAGCACACTTGCACTTCTGCAGCAGATGCCTGCTCTAGTCTTAGTTTCATCCTGCAATCTGTGAGTAATCAGGATTCTAGAGTTACTACTGCAGAGCTACATGCTTAGTGGAAAGGTTCATTTTTAAGTCTTATTGAAAGAAAATAATCTCACAAAGGGACCAAGCACTGCTGCCTCCTAGTGTTAATGGCATTCCATCAGTACAGGTTTCATTATTCCCAATTTTAATCTTACTAAAGTCCTAGAATCCATGAAATTGTAACCTGATTTTTACTTGCCTTTTAAGCATAAAGTTATAAAAATACAGACAACTCTTGTTCAATCTACTTACTAGCAATCTTAGGGCTTTTAAGTCTGGGATTGCAAAGTATGATTAAGTATGTTTTATACACAGCAAAAACTACTGTATTCCAACTCTTAAGTAAACCACAGGCTAGAACTTCCTGAAACTGTAGAACAGTGAGCAAAACTGAGGCAAAGTATTCCAGAGGATGTCTTCATTCCATATGAGATTCCTTTATTTTCCTTTTCTGCTTTGTTTTCCTCTTTAAATAGCTGCTCTAAATATGCTTAAGTTGCTTCTGCTGCTGTCTCAATTCAGAAATGCACCCCAATTTTGAAAAACACTATCAAAGCACTTAGTGGTGCTTAATAGCCTTATTCAATAAAAACTATCTGTTCCAGCTGCCCACAGGCTTTGCAGCCTCTGTGCAATGGCAGAAGGACTGTGCCCCTGGTGCATTCTGTCACATTAAACAGCTTCCTTGACCGTGTGGGACGTGCTTTCAAAGACAGCTTCTACAGTTCTCTCTTCCCACTGAGAATGGAGGAGCTGAGATGACTATGTGCCTGCCTCAAGTACCCATTTTTGAAGGAGATGGACTTCCCATCAGACGCTGATCTTTCCAGTAATTATAGAAGGTTTAAGTGTCTTCTGCCATGGATACCAGGTATGAAACTTAAAACATCTCAAACAGGCTTGTTCAGGGTGCTCTACAGGGTGTGAGAATCTTCACCAGCACCAAGGCTGCTGTGTACTGAGGATCTAGTTCTTATCCTTGTTGGGTTAAGAACTGTCCCCATCAAAACCATCTGCTAGAAGACAGTAGTGACACTAATCGGGTCAAGTGAGTCTCTGTCATGCTTTTTCAAATGGTTTGTAGCTAAAACTGATCTTGGGTGCTATGTTGGTACTGTCTTGGTTTACAGAATACAATGCCTGAAGTTGAGGGGTAAATAATTCTACAATTCAGGTAGCCTTCCTGTATTTGGGTATTTTTTGGCTTGAAAAGGCTAGTAGCTTTGCTTAGACAATGTGAAATAGTGTAGTTCTGATACTGCAGTTGTACATGCAAAATATTTGGCACGTGCCAGGCTGAAGTCTGAAAACCTGTTGTTTTAATGTTTTGACATTAACAAATGACAAGCCAACTGATTTGGAAAGCAGAACTCTTCGAGTGTAAAAGCTTTAACTATATTGCATAGATTCTTATAGGAGATGGCTGGTTTGCATCAAATTGGACTCACTAAAACCAGAAAACCTAGTGAATGTCACCCAATCAAGTAAGGAAGTTCTGAACTTTGTCTTGCATGGACTCTTGAATTCAGCCAAGTAATGAACACTTCTCACTCCTGTTTTAGAAGTAAAACTGTTTGTAAGAACACAGTAAATGCTCAGTTGTCCCAAGTCTTCATTAAAATAACCGCTTATTCCTTTTTGTTTCTAAAAGTACTTAGCTAAGTGAAACAAAACTTTTACAATGTGTAATGCTGAAATTTAACTATAGTGTTGTGACAACTAGTGTTTACAATGTGAAATGTTACAATGAAAACTGTGTAAGAATGTCCCTGTGAGCTACAGTAGCATGCCTGTTCAGTCACTGCTGTCACATCTTTGCAACTATAGACTACTGACTTTTTCACTGGAAACTGAGATAGTCCAGGTGATAGCTGAATTTATAGCCAAACTTAACAAAACTGAGACACATGAATTTCTGGTAAGAATTTTATCCAGGTAGCCAATGCACATTTTCATCAATTTTTTAACATGTATGGAAGTGTATCTGGTTTTGGCTTTTTTTTTTTTTAATGGTATAATGCAGTGCCACTGGATGACAAAGGCCTCTCTTCTTGTTTGTTTTTTTTTTTACTGTGATAAGGACCAAATGCTAGCAAGCTGAGGGCCTTACATGTGGTAAACCTGTTCCAGTTTATTTTCCAGCTCAGTTAGTGCACTCAGCAGCAAAGCCATATACGGAGCCTGACTCAACACCTTGACAGCAGCCCCTATAAATTAGGGGTACAAGTGAGTGGGAAGCTGCCGCAGCTCTTGTTAGCACTGAATTCACTTTAAAAACAATAGGAAAATACCATCTAAGCTTGAAGCAATATGTGTTTTTTAAAGTTTTTAAACAGTATTTGTTTTTAATGCTTCTGTATTGTCTATATTTAATAGTGTAGAGTCAACTTGTACATGTGAATAAAATGAGTGACACAAAGTGCTTGGCTGCTTGTACTGGGTATTTTGGGGGGGGTCTTGGGTTTTCCTCTGCAGGGTGCTTTAGAGTCTGTGTGCAAAGTAAGTGAAGGGTTAGATTACAAGTCCAGAGCTGAGCTTGTCTATTCATCCTGGAACCCTCACAGAGATTCTTAATACCCTTTCCATCCTGCCTGGCCCTTGCTACTATTACTAACAAGGGCCTAAAATACAATAGCTGTCTGGATTGCTATGCATGCTGAAGCCTTTGGGAATCTTAACTTAGAACTTTGGAAGAAGAGGGTAACATGAGGGGAAAAAACTAGGAAGCTGCATCACTAAGACCATGTATAATCTTGCAAATAGGAGAAGTTAAGTTGTTAAAGGATGGCTACACTGAAGTTCTATATGCTGCTGGTTCTATAGTAAAAAAAGGAGACCTAATGTTTCCATGCTCTGTGGATGTACAATGAATGTATTCCTTGATTATTATAGGGATAAACAATGTAATGCAAATTTGCTGCACAGAGTAATCAGGCTTTTTTTTTTTTTAATAGCATTAATTTCTTAAGGACTTAGGGGAGCTGTGTACTTTCGAGCGATGAGGTAGCTCACTGACTACAAAGAACAGAAGAGACAGGTCAACTGCATATATTCAGTGTGAGCTGCCTAAAGTGGAGCTTTAGCTTTTAGAAAAACATTAACTTCTGAAGCCATATTATCCAAGTGCCTTAGATCTATATCATCCCTAGTCATTAGTGCAGAAAGACACAAGGAAACTAAGTGCAGCATTGCAGGGTTGGGGCCATCCCATGCTGTGGGCAAAGCACGCCCTGCTCCCAGGAAATACATTGGAGCACTCTAGCTCTTCCAGCTGCTTCCCCTGCTGCATACTGACTACACAATGAATTCAGCAAAGTCTTTTTAAGATTACCTCAGGTTTGTCATGTTATGGACTTCACTTGGTAGGCAAAACTTGTGCAAATAAATAGGATTTGCTGTAAGACACCTAGAAAACCAAGAAAGAGTCTTTATTTGGGGCTAGATACAGGCATTAAATGAAATAGTGTAGGCCAACAGACTCATTAAAAGGCAAGACACAGGCTTTAAGGCATTTAAATCCTTTAAAAGGTCTAAACAGCTGAAGCTCCACATCCAATAGATCCTAGGAGATAGGTACCCAGTATTATTTCATGTAAAACTCCAAGTAATCTTGCTTTGGTAAATAAGAATTTTACACTAAAACCATTGATAAGTGTGAGCTAGGTTTGGTTTGCAAACTATAATGCTAAAGCTTAAACATCTACTCCAGGGCTATTATAGGCATGACGTTTAGTTTTAGAAATGCAAAACCCCTCAGAGGAAAACCAGTAAACAATATAGCTTGCACTGGTGAGAGTTATTACTTCCAATAGTATTTCCCTCAGGAGTTGCCATTTTAGAAAGTTTCTTTTTAAAACATCAGTGAGATCTGCAGCATAAAAAGTTGTGCTACTACAAAACATGCACATTAACCTGGTTAATGTGTATATGGTAAGAGTATACATTAAGGAAAAAAAGGTAAAAACATGTCAAAACTCATTATAATGACACTATTCTTGCCTTCCAGGTAGGAAGGGGACCACTTAAGACAGCTGGTTACAGAAAGAATAAAACTGTGCTTGCTTACTGCTTCTTAACCAGACACTTGACTGAAGTAACCATAAGAACTAAGTATACAAAAGAGGCCAGTCTTATATGTAAAGGGAGAAGGGCAGGAAGAAGTGTAAGAAAATCCCAGCCAAATGTCTACACTTTTTATTTGAAAGCAAAAGGATTAAGTAACAGTCCCCCAATCTTTTCAACTGCTACTATAATAATGGAAATAACTGTGACAGGAGAGAGACCTTCAGTCAGCTTCACTTGTCCTGTGCCCCAGCTGATAAGCAAGTACTCAGCTTTCACTTTTGTCAGTGTACCAAGAAACCTGATTAGACTGTGGTAAGGCTGAGTTGGGGACAGACTCCCCCATATCTCATCTGTTCCCAGCATTCCAGAACTCTAGCAGAAACACAGCATACCCCAATTGTGTTAATAATCTGCCATTTGGATTGGTGGAGGAGACAACTATATCCAACACTCACTTCAGAGGACTTGCTTTTGGTAATTATTTCCAGTTCTGAGTACTGGAAGCCAAAATATATTGGGTGAGGATTAAGACAGGTAAGTTTCTTTGGAATTCTTTGATGTGCTTGTAAATGCACAGTTAAGCTGCTTCAAAAAATACACTCCTACCAGGAAGAGAATACTCCTTGGGAATAATTGTTAGCAGTTACATAACAAATCCAATCCTATCTCTAACGTAAGAGTCAGAGAGAAAACATAGAAGTCTTTGGACCCAACAGCCTTTATAAACCTAAACTTAGGCTTTTCAAATACAAAGCAAATTTAATTCCTTTTAATACAGAGATGACCTAAGGTATATAGTTTTTAAGTAAGCATCCATTTGAACCAAAAATGTCAGGACAAAGGGAATAATTTTAAACACAAACCTAAATCCATAAGAGATGGTATACCTCTGTGTAGCATTCTTGCTTTACTCTTGTGCTTTAACTGCCTTCTAACTTACAACAACACTTCAGGTTCCTGGTTTAAACACGTGTTTGACAAGTAACCCTTAAATCGAAGGGATTCGTATATAGACCAATAATAAAGCACTCTTGACCCTGGCATTTCAGTACTGGGTTCTGATCAGATTAATCTATGTTAACTTGCACTTCCAAGGAGACATCCCATGTCTAGTTATACAAGAAACTAAGTTAAAAATGTCACTAGCAATTTCTGTCACTGCAAATACCCTCCTGAATTGGTTGAATTTAGCTACCTCCAGAAACACTAGTGTAGCTCTACAGCTCCCTGTCTGGCAATACAAAAGTCACAGGTCTCTTACCTGATCAGTTGTTATGGCACTGTAAAAATGGTATGTAATACTTGTAGTTCAGCCCTCCCTCTGGGACCCTTTGCAAGTCTCTTCTGTCTCTAGCTGAGGAATGAGGACAGGATTGCTAATCTCTTGCCCCACACCTCTTACCCACAATAAAAAAACCCCCAAAAAACAGGCATGAAAAAAAATCTGCATTGTGTGTTTTAACACAGGGGGGAAAAAATACCAAGGCTGAAATTCCCCTTGATGACTTCCACAGGGAGAAAAAGCTATGTAAGTGGTATACTTGGTTGTTACCTTCCATCACAGGAGTCTCCTGGGAGCAGTGTGGACAGCATTTTGTACAGTGCACTCACACAAAGTTCAAGGGCAGAGCTCCAGCAAGACAGACTGCAAGTTCCTAATTTTAAAGTCCAATTTTAAAATTCCAAGTTCTTAATCATACTTCATGAACATCGAAGTAAAAGCAATTAATATTTTAGATGTCATACATTCAAGATACTTCAGAACCACCCATTTTGGTTCAGTTTGTACGTCACCAGGTATGATTCAACAGAGATTGTATTTCCACAGCAGACTGCTCTGCTGTGGTCAGAGGTTATGAAAACTCCTGCTGTGATAATTCTCCATAAGCCCATGCCCCTGCTCTGGAATTACAACACACACAGAAGCTGCACAGTTCTGTTCATATATACATTCCGCCTTTGTGATGCCAGTGCTATACAAAACATCAGGACCAAGAAAAAAGATCCAAGTCAGTCAACAGCCATTTGAGAGACTTACAAGTACTTTTTCTGAACTTCTGAAGTTTGATAAAAGCACTTCAGAAGTTACTTAAGAACTGTGATAAAATAGGATATGTGGACATCAACAAAAATGACTTTTCCAACTACAGTAGTACATGTAATCATGGATCCTAACCGTATGCTGGGACTCAGTCATGTCAACAGCTTGTTAGAATGTGGCACGCTGAGTAGGAAAAAACAAAACAACCACCCCTCACTGACAGTACCAGTGGTTTTATAATTCAGGTCATAAATATAATCTATTGTGCAACAAACAAACATGACAAAGCCTACCTCAGTTAAATCTGTTTATATGATAAAAAAATAAAATATTAAACTGCTTGTAGTGCAACATTCTATCAGCATACATAAGTATACCATGCTTCCTAAATTTACTGTTACATTATTTACAGTATAGAGCAATGCTTTAAACTAGAGGTGAAAGAACAAAAATAGGTCATGGAAAACGGTTACATACAGGTACGAGTCTTAATATTGTCCACCAAGTTATCAAGGTTGCGTTGCAGATTTGTATGTCACATGAACATTCCTGCCCCACACCACGTGGTTCTGTCAGCAGTGGTCTGCTCTGTCTGTCGACAGCAGAAAGATGTTTTTAAAAACCACACAGCCTTCAAGCTGTTCTGTTTCTCCAAACACCATTTGCAAGGACAGCTGTAAGAGACACAAGAACTGCATCAGTTACCTGCCTCTGATCAATCTGAAAACTCAGCTCCTGAAATAAGATCAATAAATAGTCACTTCTGCAGAGCCGTACCGAAGCTCAACTAAACGAATGCCATTTTTCAGCAGTCTCCCAGGTGAAGGAGGATATTTTATGGGAGGAAACTAAGGGAGGAAAGCAGTTCAAGATTCCCATCCATTATTTACAATTCTGAGCTTTAATTGTGAGATAATCTGCCAGAATACAGAACGAAGCATGAGAATGCAGACTTGTATGCTGCCTTGTTTAACCTTCTGTAGCGCTTCCGCTCTGTGCACTGCTCAAACTGATGGAAAATGAATACAGTAAGAACAATGCAGTAGCTGTGCCTGCAGTACTTGATTCATTTGATATCACTGTCCTCATATTAGAGAAATAAGGATTATGTCAGAATAATTAACTATGCAGGGAGAAAGAACTGTCCTAAGAGCCACTTGCATACTGCAAAGAGTTATGTAAAATCCATACATGTTTAGAGGTGTCTTAAGGACAACTGTTTATAAGACAGACTAACTACCAAGCTATTCTTAGGAGTAGGTTATGTGACTTTTATGTCTCTCCCCCAACCATTGCTAAAGAGAAAAACCTGTTCCTCACTTTCTCTGAGGAACATCTTTGGAAGATGACTGCACACCCATTCCATAGGCTGCAACAGCCCCAGAAGAGCTACTTTAGATGACGACACTGCTTAAGCAGAAAATACTGATACTGTCTTGTTTACATTTCTGCCCATAGCAGACAGGAATCAGAATGACTTTGGCTGCTTTTAGGTAGGAAGAACAAAAAAGCCACTGGAAGTTTGAAATCCAGTATTATCTTTCATTTTCAACTTCATATTTTGAGAAAAGACTACGTAATAGCTTTGGACAAGATAATGCATTATATATTTTGTGTATTCTTGCTTCTAGTAATTTTTGTCCATGACACAACAGAAATGATTCACCTTCTCTACCTTGCATTAGGTAACCATGAGGGCTATAATGCATTTCAGGAATGCAGACCTTTAAAATTTATTCCACAGCATGACTTGGAGTAAGCAAACATTAGAAATAACTTCAGTAAGAGCACTAGTCTTGCTGAAGTGGGCAGATGATATTAGAGAAAAATCAAAGTATAAACAAAAAAATCCATTCTACTGTGCATTATTTCACTAGATTCTATGTTACTTTCCAGGGTAACCCTGAAAAAGCCAAGCACTCGATACAGCACATTTAAGAAATATGGTAATTTACCCAACACCTTGAGATTTTTGTAACCTTACCTTCTGTATCTAAAGTAAGTATTTGGGATTTTGTGTTTCGTTTCTTTAACACCCACATTCTTGAGCACTTTGTGCTTGTGCTCGACGTGGTGATCTCAACTGTCTCAAGGCAGCATCTCCATACTGAATACCTGAGCCCATTCTTTCTGGATCCAGTTCTCCTGATGAGAAATAAAATGGTCACAAGAAGACGGATCATGTGCAAATAATACATTCCAATTTTACTGACAGCATTAGAAGGGAGTATCTAATTATATTCTACTGTAGTTACAGAGAGATCTATTGCAACTCTGTTTACTTTTAGGCAAGCCCAAACTCACATCATTTTCTCCTGTAATTTCAACCGTGTGTCCTTAATCATAATGACAAAGCAATTTGTCTCCGAGTCAGGCTGCAACCAGAAATGTATTTGCACTAAGTGTTTTCTGCAAACACTATTAAAACCCACCTGCTTTCAGAGACTAATATGCCAAGGAAGTAGTACCGTAGATATCAAGCCAAACAAAAATGGATCAATCTGACAGTAGGTTTCCATAAAGCACTGCCCCCAGAGGAAAAGATCTCAATCTTCCTTACTTCTAGTATCCATTTCTGCCTTCTCTATAGCCTATGCCTTCAGAAATGTCCTTATGACTGTATAGTGGACTGGCCAAGATTAGAAGCATTTAGTTTAAATAAAAATTCAGTACAAAAATCCCTCTGAATAGTTCTGATCCCTTATTCAGGTTCACTGCACACATGTGATCCCTTTGTAAGTCAGTAGGTGACACCATGTTGAGGGGGCAATTTGACAGCTCAAGGATAGGGCTGCTGTTCAGAAAAGACCTTGGTTGAGCTTGAGGAACAGGCCAGCAGGAACCTCTGAAATTCAGCAACTACACAGACAGAGCTCTCACTCTGAACCTGAATGTGCTTTAAACAGAAGGCTAGACTAGAGACCTCCGTAGGTTCTTTCCAGTCTCAATTGTTCCATGGCTCAATGCTTGTGTGCTGGCACAAAAACAGGAACAGCTCACAGAAAGCAGGAGTTACTTCTCTTGTGGTAATGCCTCTTTAATCAGCCATGGAACTACAATATTAAGAGAAACTAGCTATACTCTACTTTTTGGTATGGGGGTTTTAATGTTTAAAATGAAATTTGCTGTTTGGCATTGATTTGATAGAGTAATCAGGAAATTCCTATGAACAGACCATATTCTTTTCATCTAAAAATTTGTGTTTGGCACTCAAAATAGGTAATGAGGCTTTTCCGTATAGCCAATACTTAAACCTTTGAAGATACCAAACAGCTAGAAGACGAGAGGAACACTGGAATGCAAATTAGCTGAAATGACACCTAACACTCAGAAGCCTGTCTCCAATAGAAACCTGCCCACTTGTGCTGAGAAGCTTCTGGTCTATTTCTGATCTGCAAATGTAAAATTTTCAATGGAGAGGCAGGAAGGTCACTTCAGAGAAACACAGTTGCTAGGAAACACCCCTGAAATCTTCAGTATTACTGTTTGAATTCTCTTGACTGTATTTCCTGATACATATGAGAAGCAGAATTAAAAGATATGTCTGCCCTGATCCTAGGTTTTTATCCTGCATTGCTGAATCTGTTTAATGCCAGGCTTGATGTTTGTAGGGACACTGCAATCCACAAAGTGCATCCCAGAATGCACAGCCTACACTCAGAGCTGACGTGAGGTAAACACTGTGTGAAAACATCCATAATTTAGACACCTCCTTCCTCTTAGATATACAGATCTTGGACATCCATTCCTATTACAATATATGGGAAGCAGCTACAAAACAAATGGGTTATTTTACCACAACAAAATGTTGGGGTTTTGGGTTAATTCTGTTAGAGAACTTCAAAAGGTGGTATTTCCATGGGTGCTTTTAGTTTTCAAGAAAAAAAAAAAAAAGAAAAGAATATAAATCTCAATTTACCTGATTCAATTTTATTGAGTATTTTTCTTGCACACTGTACAAAGGCCTCTTCAACATTTTCCCCTGTTAGCGCGCTTGTTTCTAAGAACATCAGCTCTGCATTTGACATCAGAAAAGCAATCTCAAAACAAGTCTGGTTATAACAATATATATCTGATTTTATAATTCAAAGCATGAAAGCTAGGAACAATAAAGAATTTCTTAATGAGAACTATTGTCAAATAGTATGGTCTGGAAAAAATCAACTCTTAATAGCAAACCCACATAAAACTTCCCCTAGAAAGCTGGAATCCAAAGACAACCTGGGCTGTGCCTGCAAAATAGCACATGAAAACAACTTCATATAGTTTCCTATTAATATAAAAAGTTACATGCAAAAGGACAGACAGTAGCCACAGTTGGTAGAAAAGACTATTTGTAATTGATTTATAAAAGCAAACCCAGATTTTACTATGGCAGGACTGCAGCACAGCAGCTGACTGAGACTGGCTTTAGCTGCCACAGAAATGTGTCCTCAGACTAGAAATTCTGAATACTACAGACCAGATAACAGTCCTCTGGAGCCATGCCATGCACTGAACTCCGTTTCCCATGAGCAGAACTCATTGTTTCCAACTGCAGTACACCCTATCCGAACTTGTCTATGATCTATAGAACCTGTAAGGTGCTGAAAACTAGGAAATTGCATTCTTCTTTTTCTCTTCAGCCCTATAGAGGCAAGGCAATACCTGGAATTGTATTACATTCCCTAGGGAGTATATCTCCACACAGAAGGTATTCTTTAAGCTGCAAAAGGAAGAATCACTGGTAATGAGACTTAAGTAGTACATGTGATTTTCATTGCAGGCACTTTCTCTATACCTCATGTACTGACAGAACTCTCTTTTCTGTAGATATATGACTAAGTACAGCAGGCAATGTCCTACCTAACTGCACATATATATAATTTTAATAAT
>NW_009939512.1:54125-57453 GCF_000696875.1 Nestor notabilis | reverse complement strand
GATGCACGCCAACAGCACGGACCGACCACCACAAAAAAGAATGATACTTTTATTTTCCACAGATTTTTAAAGATACTTTGCTACATAGTTTATGTATTTTCTATCAGACTATACAGGTTCGTCTTCATGGAGTCCGACGTTGTACAATTGTAAAGTGATATGTTTGGTAGTGTATCTATAACGCTTTAAAAAGTTTAGAGTTTTTCTCTTTTTCTCTTTTTTAATTTATTTTTGGAATGTACAGTATATGAGGTAAAATTAAGATTACATTAAAAACTGTCTTCAATGCAGTAATACGCACTGAGGCTCAAATGGCAAATACACTATTAAATGACTATCAAAAATAGGAGCTCATTTGAATTTTACTATGAAAAACAGAAGTCACTGCAGATTAACTGTAGTAACAAATCTTACCGTTTTAGACATTCAACCGTAAGAAATCTCTGGGCTGTTACACGCAACCTCATTTGCACTGCCAAACATGGCACTTTGAAGAAGGTTCTAGAAAACATCAGTTGTCCTGCGGGAAGGTATCAGCCTATACGTACAAATGACAGATTGGAAATAAAGTGTAAACATACAGTACAGTTTAAAGACAGAGCGCTCTCGCCACGCGGAGGCCGAGTTCTTCGCCATTTCTTCTCTTTTGTTGTTTTTAAAGTAACGAAACTCAGCAACATTATTCTACAGCACAGATCATTGGACGTATAAACAATTACAATACATGCCCGTTCTAATATAAGAGAAATTCTTCAGAGATCTTCAAAGCACAAGACAGAGGTTCCTTTTTTTATTATTATTAAGACCAACAGAAGTGTTTAATACCATTAAAAATGCTAAACTGAACACAACTAGAAGTCATTAATGATCCACTATCTTGTAACTCAAATAAATTAAGAGTAGCTAATTACAAAGTGTATAACAAATAACGTAAGTGTGATGAGACAAGGATTTTTTTTCTTTTAAAGATAGTTTCACTACAAGCTTTGTGTCACTGGCAATCATTGACATCCAGCGAGATGTTCAATGGGATACTTGATAAAATTCAGTCTGGTCATTCAAGAACTCACAAACGCAAGCTCACGAAACATTGATGAGTTATGCAATTGCAAAGTGCTCTAATGCAACATTAACTACATGCAATCAACAATTTGGTACAGTATCCAAAGAGACATTACATTAAACATTAGGATCTCAAGAAAAAAGCAGCTTTTAAGTTTTCTGGTGCAAATTACTACGCTTCGTCTTCTGATTTGGTGCCCCAAAGAAAGAAAGAAAGAAAGAAAAAAAAAAAGAAAGAAAGAAAGACAGAAAACAAAATATAAAAGGCAGTGCTTGGTTCTGGTGGATATGGCAAGTGAATGCTGGGGAAACAGCAAAAATTCAATGATGAATTTTATCTCAAACAACTATTAACTAGCCAAAATCAGAGGGCACAGACATCTGTATAAACTGCATCCAGTCAAAGGTCAACTTTGGAAATGTGTTTTTCAATTTACGTAGGAAGTCTAAGAAGTTCTCTCACACTCTCCCTTCTCTATTTTTGAGAAGTAAAAGAGGCATTTTTGTAAGTAAACATCAAATCCTGGGGGCAAGATAAACCACTTGTGCCATCCCCTTGTAGTCTTTCAAAAACATCTACTTGCAGTGAAGAACTCCACATTTATCAGTAAGAAGCTTCCTTCATGCACACTCTTCCATCCAGTTTATTATTTGCTGCCTGAGAAAAGCCCCTTCTATTTTTCAGCATAAATCCTGCTTCCCAAATAATTAAGACAAATGAGGAGGTAGAAATACAGCGCTAAATTGCTTTCACAGCATCAGATTAATATTGTATACAGCACAAGTTTGTTAGTGTAAGTTTTCAATGCGATTACACATTCTTCCCTGTGACGGTAGCAACCCTTACAAGAAGTGTGGGTCAGGAAACCGTTCTTACACTCATGTTTACTGCTCAAACCCTTGTCATTAAACACACCTTGCCTGCCCCATATAGAGTTTGTACTGCAAGAAGGCATATTAAAGAAAAGATTGTATTTCTGTGGCTTGCATTCTAATAACATGTGTCAGCCTATACCTACCGGTAAGCATTTTAAAGTGGCCGAAAAGGTTTGCATCAGTCCCAATGCCGGTGCTAAATGCCTGTTGTTTTTTTTTTTAAAGCAAGAGAACAGAATTACTTTTAGATTATGAGAAAGTAAAATGTAATGGGGAGCGTTCTAAAATAAACCTCTCTTCACTTTATTACAAAGTACTGAATTATAACAGCAATCAGAATGGAAAAGATAGCAAAAAGTGCAAGGATGACAGCAGCGCACACTTGGTCGCTCTGTGACCATTGTGTCCTTGTGGTTTGCACAGCGTCCTTGTTGGTGCTTGCCGGTGGTTCAGTCCTCTGAGAGATGAATAGCACTGGGGCACTGTAGGGGCCTATCAGGTCCTGGTGACCTACTGTCTCTTGGCACTGGCGAATGGCACACGCGCGGAAACGGTATTCACAGTTCAGCTGGAGGCCTGTGTATCGGAACGACCAGTCTGGACCCTTATAAATCTAGCAGTAAAGATAAAACAAACAGATACATCTAATAAAGACATCCTACATACACATCTCGGTATGGTTTTGTTTATGGTGGAGGTAACTGTAAAAAGGGTGACTCCTCACCAGTGTTTTCACCCATGCAGAAGAAAATGGACAAAAAGCTCACAGACGCAGTTTAAATGCCAGGTAAAAGCTCCAGCCCTTTTGGTGAAACAGGAAAAGAGCTTCTATGGCATGGTGAGTACACACTAAATCAACTCTGTAGGAAACCCTGGTGTTTTATGTTGTTTTAGTGACCACTTACAATGTAAATACTATGCCGTGGGATGTAATGTACAATATCCCTTCACAGGATTTTAGGTAATTAACTCCATATCAAGCTACTACATTAAGTCTAATCCAATGCAACATACTTTTTTGTAGCTACAATAGCTTGTGTTTAAATTTCTATTAATTTATCCCAGTAAACACTCTATCAGGAAAGCTGCAAGGAGTCCTCTCTGTGATTCTCAGTTTCATCAGATCCCAAGACAGAGAAGACTTGTTAGGGTGTTCCCCAAGGGTCTCCCAGTCGTCTGGTTAATGTGAGTTCACGACTCTCCAGCACAGAGTGCCTAATTCAGTGAAATCCAAATGCTGGTTCCTCAAATTGATTAATTTGCAGCCACATAAAGGTCTTGTAAAAGCCAATGAAATCCCATCCCCACGCAGGTGCAAGTTTCCATTTACAGGTGTCGTGGTTTAAGCCCAGCCGGCAACTTGGAACCACGCAGCCGCTCACTCACTCCC
>NW_009939512.1:0-54072 GCF_000696875.1 Nestor notabilis | reverse complement strand
GTTGAGATAACAGCTCTCCAGTAACTAAGGTATAATACAAACCACTACTGCTACCAATAATAATGATAAGAGGAATAACAAGGGAAAAGGACACAACCGCTCACCACCCGCCGACCGATACCCAGCCCGACCCGAGCAGCGATCTGGGCCTTCTGGGTAACTCCCCCCAGTTTCTATACTGGGCATGACGTGCTGTGGTATGGAATACCCCTTTGGCCAGTTTGGGTCAGGTGTCCTGCCTCTGCTTCCTCCTGGCTTCCCCTCCTCTCTGGCAAAGCATGAGACTGAGAAAAGTCCTTGGTCAGAGTAAACATTACTGAGCAACAACTAAAAACATCGGTGTTATCAGCGTTGTTCCCAGACTGAAAGTCAAAAACACAGCACTGCACCAGCTACTAAGAAGGAGAAAAAATGACTGCTGTAGCTGAACCCAGGACAACAGGTATATCAGTAGGTACTGAGCTGTTAGGTGTGTAACACAGTGCAACTTGATTTCTCTCTTTAAATCCCTTCACACCTCATTATCTGGATTTCCTTTATTTACTTGGTACCACAATACAGAAATACCACATCATGCAGAAGTTTTCCTTGCAGTTATCATCCTGTTAGACAGTATTCCACGAATGCAAACTACCAACCATTCCATGAAAGAGGCAGGAAAACCCTCCGATTTTACTGTTTGAAGAGCTCTTGCTGTGCCTGAGGCTGCTCATAGACTTGGAAAGCCCTCTGACAGCCAAGGCAGCTGAGCTTTACTGGAACCTACAACCTAGAGACTTCCCTTTCTCTCAGGAAATTGCCCTCACCCTGAGACAGGGCAGGTCATCAGAAGTGCAGCTTCCTCTAAATTCTGCTTATTTGTATCATGCGTTTGGTAGTGAGCAAACAGGGCACAGACACACACAGCCACTTGTCCCCCAGTGCCTTGCCCTCAAAAGTGTTTGCGAGGGTATTTATAGGGTTGCTTTCTAACCCCCTGAAAACCTTGACTGATGTATATACTCAAATAGCAGATTACTAACTTATTTTCTCTTAAGCATGTAGGGAGAAACACATGAGCAACTTGGCTGACAGACTGGGTGGGGAGAGGAGAGTGAAGTTTAGGCAAGGAAATGGTAGTAAACAGCTTGGATTGAACTTCCAGGACTTCTTTTTTGTCTCCATCGAAGAAAACTGTCACCATCATGTCTAAGTATCTTACAGGCCATTTACATGGTGTTTACTTCTTGACTGTTCCAATTTTAAGTTTTGCAAACTCGTCTCCTCATTTTATTTTAATGTACTGTGCTGAACTGCTCTGGAAAGGAAAAAGGAATCATGCACCTCAGCCTACTTTCTTATTTCCAGGCTTAAGGCGTAACCTTTATTTTCTTGTCCAGCTCATCTGGCAATGATCAGCCTGATTTGACTCCATGTCGAGAAGCAGCACTGACCATACCTCACTTACATACTTCATACTGCATTTGCAATGTCAAGGTTACGATAAAGAATATTCACATGGCAAGGCAACAAATAGCTTGGAGCATGGTTCATTTTCTACTGAAAAATCTAACAAATGGACATAACAGACATAGCACTACGCTAGAAGTTATGAATTACGAAAATATTAAGGCCTATAATCTACTAAAGCACAGGCAAAACTTACTTAGTATTGACGTATATTGACCTATAATAAAATTATAATAAACCTGAATTGTGTTTCGTTTCTGGAAGGAAACCTGATTACTTAACAGTGTGAAACAGTTTCCAAGTCTGATTTCATGTCAATTATCAGGCAGTTTATAGGGATGCAAAATTAGCACTGCACATCCTCTTTTAAATGCAGACTGATTTGTAGCTTGGGTTCCCAGCTGCATCTTTGGATAATCAAACCTGAAATTAAAACACACTCACAAATGCTTGACCCTTGTGGTTACAGCATGGCCTTACAACTGAAATGGTCCTATGGTAAAAAACTAATCGCTGAATTACATTAAGTTTCCCAACAGCTCAATGTCTACATTGCAAGGTAGGGGCTCTTTCCTACCTGCAGTTCTCTGTAGAGAATTATGACTTTGCCAAAGTCAAATCTTCTATAATACTGCTTACTGCCTTCAGAAAGCTCCTAGTGCAACGAGAACCCTTTGATCTTTTTCTCACAAGTCTCAATTTGGTACCATTGGGTGGATGTTTTCTTTTTTTCAGTTCTTCCTATTAGTGGACAATTTCCTCACCACCTCAGGTGAGGTGCAACTTAGTGCAATATTTATATTCCTTAAATCTTTTTTCTCTGTGACAATGGTTTTATGAGATACTACCTTTTATTACTTAGTAACAAAAAGTTAGCATGGTGCCTAAAACCATACTGTCAACACAATAATCTTTAATCTAAATGAGTTACCACAAATACAAATGGAATTAAAATACAGTAACAGAAGGACATCATACCTGTTTGAATTCTGAGTCTTTTCCCGCCATGACCTGAAGACAGTAGATAACAGGATCACCCTTCATGGGCTGCAGAATCTCCCACGTGATCTCACAAGTGTGATCATTTATCCTCTCTATCCTTGGTGCTGAAGGGAGCAAACACAGAGGTGACGGCAAGCTCCACTTTCCCCATCACTTAATGTCGTTATATTCTGACCACTTGTGAAATCCTGTATTCTAGCTGTTATCTTATCTCACAGAAACAAAAGATTCAGATTCAAATGTGCTCTTCCTGCAACATTTCCTGGAATAACAACTAACAGTTTACACAGGTCTCTCTTGCTCATTTATGTATCATCCAACAGAAAGCACTGCACGTGTGTATCATATGCAAAAACCCACCAACCAACCCATAGCTGCTATGCTTAAAATTATACTAAACATGGTAGGAAGAATTTTCACCTCACTTTAACAGCCTGGTCACTCTCTCCTGGTAAGCAAGGATTCTAAGTACAAACCTTCTTATGTCAAAGAACCTAGAAGTCCCAAGTCTCTCATTTTTTAAGCTAGTATTTTAAAAGCTTTAGGCAATGAAGGAACATTTCCTTACTATCCCTGCCTGCATTTGGAAAAAGGCTTAGCATCTTAAATACCCCTAATATAACACAATACCAAAACCAACTTGTCATCTCCTCATCCCCCAAATGACCCCCCAACTTGTCATCTCCTCACCCCCAAAAAGCACCTTTACCTTTCAAGGCAGCTGGAACAGATTTGGGAGTAGTGAAAACATATTCTTGAGAAAGGGGACCTTCACCAGCTTCGTTACACGCCTGAATACAAAATTTGTATGATGTTGACTCACTGAGCCTTTGTACTTTGTATGTATGACATGGTCCTCTGTATAAGGATACAAACCTAGAAGTGGAAAGAGTAGCTTATTTAAACACAGAAAGGACTTCCAAAGAACCTACAGTTTGGTCTTAAAATCTATGCCCATGATTTCCCAGAATCTAATGAGAAGCCCAGAAATATTTATTTCAGAGTTAAACAGTGTCTTGCCATTACTACAGAACAATAAGCTCATTTTCCAGGGCCATGTTTTTATTTCACTGATCTTTGAAATAAAAATCTCTTGTACATATAGAGTACTATAGATTGTCTCTGGGAAAGAATGATCCTAAGCATTTTCAGAAATCCTTCTGCACCTGAAGCAATGGGAAAGGACAGCAGTTCTCTCTTTCAACAAACTGTTTTATACACTGTTTATTTTTGGCCATCTAGTTCCCCAACATCTTTAGCTTTTCAAAATTAGGTAATCAGATTTTAGCTTTTTGCTCCTTTGCAACTCTCCCTTACTACTGCTAAGAAGGGGTCATGGATCCAGCTGCTCTTGCACATCATTGTCAGAGATGGGTGACTGATGAAGCTCACTCAGTCCTGCAGAATAGGCCAGAGTCACGCTTGCAGCACACACCGAGTCCTGTTGTGAGAGCTTTGTAGACTGGCCACTCTCCTTCACGTTATAATTCTTAAACAGACTGATCTTGGCAGCTCTCATTCGATTTTCAATTTTGGTGTCCCCAGGACACAGCACAAGTTCATCTCTTTCTGCAGAGGTTATCTTCCACTTCAACTCTTCTTTTATGTTTAAAACAGATAGTACCTGCACAGGACCTAGTATTTGGTAATGGCAATGAATTTCTTTCCAGTTATGAGTCTAATTTCTTTTCCTCACAACAGAGCAACTTCACCTAGTAGATGGTTTGTCTCACTGTCAAGCTAAAGCTATTCAGAGATTCAGAGACACTACACTGTGTGGCAGTATTGTTCATTTTACCATTTAGGCAAGGGTACTTGCTGTACCATCAGCTTACATTCCGATTTAACATGAGACAAAGGATCGCTTAAAATAATACATTGTACTATACGAGTTTATTTTCCACTAAAAATAACTGCATATAAAGACAACAGAGTAGAGGATTCATTCCATATATAGAATCCACAAGACTGATTAGACTTGATACTTCCACAAAATACTTGACCAAATGCGAGAGAGAAAAGTGTGCTGGTATGCAACATTTCATAAAACTCTTCATATTGAACTATAAATAAGAACTATGAAGTTTCTGATCTTGTACTTCCCAGCATGGAACACTAGAGCCCTTCTGCCTTACCATGTCCGTGGTAAATTCAGCAAAATTCTATGTATTTTGCCCTTTGCTGCCATCTCCCAAGCATCAGACCACAGTGATACAGGGCAGATTAAAAGGATGCCACAACCAACCTTCCGTTCTTATCCTCCATTTGAAGGTGGTACTGAATGGAGTCAGTTAGTGCTTTTGCAGTTCCCTCTCCCCACTTCAGCTTGAGAGTCTGAGAACTGTATGCAGCACATTCCAGGCGAGGTGGATCTGGGGGAAGAGGCTTCGTTTTCAGTTTTATGGTGTGGCTGAAAGGACCTGCTCCGAGACTGTTCAGGGCTTGAATTCGTACTCTGGTATTTGAAAAAAGAGAATACATTAACTTGAAATCACATTCCAAAAAATAACTGGTCGTTTTCATCATTCACATTCAAGAGAGAACAATGGCACCGAACAGATGGTACTTTCTACAGTGAAGACTTTTATCAATATTATGCTTTGATAGACTGTCGTGAGTATGCAGGAGAGTCACTTTTCTTGCCACAGTTTAAGGAGCTGGATTGTTCCAAAATATGCGTTAGCATATTTGCATCATTCACATTAGCGAAAAGACGCAAAAGCTCTATCAGCCGCTTCAAGAGTGGCCCAGCATCCTGACCCTGCAGGCTTTGTACCAAAAGTTTGGATAGCCACACTGAAGACATAAGGGAAGGAGAAAAAAACCCACCCCTAAAAGAGGTGAATCTGTATCTTTGGCTATTATGTCAGGTGAGCTCCAGGATGACTACAGGGAAGTTTTACGGGCATTCTGAAACTCTCCACTGGTACCACATCTCTGGGTGCTGCAAACACAAGCCATCTTGGGTCTGCTTGGAAAGGGAGAGGGGAAAACTAGAAGTCAAAGGACACGTGGAAGAGGGGTTTGTAGAACTCAAAATTCAGGGATAATGTATTTTTTTTTTGGATACTCCATGGAAAACAATGCTGGCATTAGGTTTACAAAAGTAAGAATTAAAAGGATTAGCTAATAAATTCATTTCTAAAAATGAAAAAGCAGAAAACAGAAATCTGAGGCTCTTTGCATATCTCACAGGTAGCCATAGAGAGCAAAGTGAGCTAATCTCAATATGCCAATGAACATTTGCTTGTCTAAAACATCCAGGTAACTGTATCTAGGTAACTGGAAAAAAGTAATCACAGTAATTAAATTGTGAAACTGTCAATCACACAATTTCAAAATATTGAAACACAAATGGGTGCAGGCTTATGAATAAATATTTCTCCTTCACTACAGTAATATTTAACATTATGATAATTTATTACAGCACAGAACTAAGGTTAATATATGCGATGTTTTATTTGCACAGAGAATAGGCAAATACATTCTATAAAAGCACTTTTGTGGGTAGAATCATAGAATGATTTGGTTTGGAAGGGACCTTAAAGACCATTTAGTTCCAACCCCATGAGAGTGGGGTTGGAATTAGATGGAACAAGATGGAAGATGGTCCCTAGTGGAGAGGACACCTTCCACTAGACCAGGTTGCTCAAAGTCCCACCCAACCTGGCCTTTGCACAGAACTATCTCTGCACTAGAAGCTCCTGGTTTTTATAGTTTGTTGACACAGAGTGCAGTGGCTCTTCAAATTGCCAGCATTACTGTTAAATATGTGTAATACACACAAAACTATACTAGTCTTACACACAGCATTAAAAAAATAGAAACAGATCTTTAAGGATTCAGGAAACTGCCTAGCCAGATGATATCCTAGCTATACTGAAATCAGTGTGGGCTTAAATTCTGACTTCAGTGGGACTGACATTCTCCTTTAACACTGAGGACACAGTTTTGTAACAGGAACGTAGAGTGCCTTCAGGTAGAATTACTGATATTTACATTTCTATTTTTCAGTAACCCTTAGACCAAACATAAAGGATGATTTTAGCAACTAAACACGCAAATGCTTGGTATTTCTGCAGAAAAGACATTGCAAGTTGTGATGAGCTGTCATTAGATCAGATAATCCAGTCAATAAAGACTGGACATGGTCCTTCCTTTGATGGATTTCATCTTGTCAAACAGGTTAGAGGTTACCTATTTATGAAGCAACCAGTCCAAAAACCAGTTATGAATCTGAAACTGTAATCTGAATTCAGTTAAACTGACACATTAACTAGTTACAAGAATACCACAATAAACAAACTAACATAAATTGTTCTTGAAAGAAAGTAAAACCATCTGTTTATGAAGATCATCATTATAAAGCTTCCTTTTGCTCTATGGCCATGCACTAATTCTTCTCTAAGAGTAACGTAAAGAATAAAAAATACAAGGAAACTGAGAAATAAAGAATCGTCTCTTGTGGAATAACAGTAGGTTGTCAAGTAGCTGTACATGGCATACCTGTAGGTAGTATCTGGCTGTAAGCCGTCTATAAAATAGTTCAGAACCTTCCCAACAGTTATTGGCTGCTTATCTCCAAAGTCTATGCTGTAGCCAAGGATTTCAGATCCATGGTCACAAGGTTTTTCCCAGCTTATAGCAAGGCATGTGGAAGGAGAATAGTGCAGACTTTCAACTTCATCTTCACTTAGTCCCCGAAGACAAGTCACAACTGCAGGTACCGAGGCTGGAGTCATACATGCCACTACTTCACTGAAAGGGCCTGCACCTGCGACATTCACTGCCTGCAAAGGCAAAGGAGACCACATTTTTATGGAAGAATCAATTCCCGTTTCCAGATTTCACTAACAATAGTTTTATGTCTTTACCTGAACCCTGCAATAATAAATAGTGGCAGGCAAAAGCCCTTTCATTTCACAGCTGAGCCCAGGCCCACAATAGGACATCTGCATGCATCCTTCCACGCCGCCCCACTCCAGGCGATACTCCGTGACATCAGCTCCATTACTCACTGGAACCTTTAAAATGGATACAAATAGTAAGTTAAATTCACTGACTGAAAAAACCAAAACCAACCAAACTCATCACATCTATATGGTCTTTTCCACAGAAATGTTACCCTCCTGTTTCTTTGCTGATTTTTAATTTAAACCCCAACAGAAAATTTCTTAGCCTATGAAGAAAACAGAATAAAAAAGCTGCTGCTGTTCTGGATTAAATATTCCAAGGCAGCAATCATGCCAAGGTGCAGATAATAATTGCTCCAAAGCATGTTTTTTTCTTTACCCTTCTCTTGAAAGATGAGTATTTGCTACTTTCAGCACTAAGCTATGTGCAGGTAAGTGACTGAATACAAACATTTCAAAGGACAACATTTGACGCTTCTGAGCTGTGACTGATAAGGACTCCCCTTCTCTCACTTACAATGAGATGTGTTTGGTGAGAGAACTAATGCAGCTGTAGATGGCTGTGTAGCTGTCGGTGAGGATGGTGTCATTTCTTAATGTTAGCACTGTTGCTGCTGTAGATCTAAGAGTTCACCTTAACAGAAGTAGGAAAACACAAGCTAATACATGCGGGGATGACAACAAAAGGAGGGGCAGCATTTAATATGCTGAAGGTATGGCTACCAGAGGAACTTCCACAAACAGGATGTGATACAAACTTCAGGAAGTTCAACTATGACAAAGGCAAGCACAAGGTCCTGGACCTGGGAGAACAGTACTGGCTGAGGAGCAACTTTACCAAAAGAAGAACCTGCATGTCCTGGTGAGAAAGTTGCAGATGAGTCAGCAATGTGTGTCTGATGAAGGTGAACTACATACTGGTTGTATTAGCAAAAGAACAGCAAGAAGACTAAAAGGAGTAATGATTCCCCTCTACTCAGTATTTGTACTCCAGTACTGTGTCGTGTCTTGGGCTCCTCCATATAAGATAGACATTGACATAAAGGAGTAAGCCAAATGAAAGGCCACTAAGGGGGACTGCAGTGAAAAACAAAGGTACGGATTATTTGGTATCAGCATGATAGGTAAAGGGGAGATCTTACTGCTGCCTTAAATTACTTACTGGGAGGGTACAAAGAAGATGACAAATTCTTGGAGGTGGCACAGTGGCAAGGTAAGAAGCAAGAGTCATTACTTGCACTGAAGAATATTTTGACTAGACATAAAGGACAAAAAAAATCTACAGCATGAGAAAGTTTGGCCAGAGACAGGTTTATGAAGCTGCAGAATCTTCATCTTTAGAGGCAAGTTAAACTTGATGGGACAAGGCACTGAGAAACCTGACTTAACTTTGATGTTAGCTCTGCTTTGAACAGAAGGCTGAACTAAATGACATCTAGAGGTCCACTTGTACCTTAATTACTCTGATTCTATAAAAGAGACATCTAACATTGGTCAAATTAATCCTACCTGAACATTGTGAGAGATTTCTTCAAACCGTTTTGCCTTGTAGACATTTAAGGAGAGCTCCTCTGTCACGCCCATTAAGAAACATCAATTTTCTACCTTCCAGGTAATACAGTTGAATCTTTTGGGTTTTTTTCTGCACAGTTCTGTAACTCAGCTATTCCACTCCATCTCAAGCCACTGAAAAGCTGTGTTTAAAGAGTATTCCCAGATAGACTCTTCCTTTCTACTAGCTTAATTTTTATCTACTGCATCTTTTTAATCAGATATCTAAATACTGTGGGTTTCTAGGAGACTTTTGCTATGTTATTTTTGATGTAGATATATAAAATTAAATCATCTTATAAAGACAGCAAATGCAGAATAATCCACTGTAATATGTGGCTATATCAGCTCTGAGGAAAGATAACTACACTAAAGAAAAATTTTAAGAGCCTGCACCAGTCAGACATGCAGTGCTGCAGTTATGGCAAAATTCTTAAACAAAAGAACAAAGATCTCAAGTACCCGCAGGCTGCCAACTTACAGCTGTCATATATAATGGCATGATGAATGACTAAGGTTTTACTGACCAAGTACTGGATAATCAGTTAAGAATGTTCAAAATTGTGATTAATAAAATACAGTCTTTAAGATTTAAAGGTTGAAAATGCAGAAGACAATCATGTTCAGATAGGTGTAACAAAGCATTCTTACCTCCCACGACACCTGAGCACATGCAGCAGATCTGCATGCCACTTGAGGGGGCTTGCACTGATCTGGTGGTCCAGGTGCTGTAGTTATTTCACATTTTTCCGAGTAAAGTCCAAACTATTAAAAAGAGAGTTGATAGAAATAAATTGTAAAAATAAAATTACTGTTTTTTAAGTTAACAGTTTACCATAGTTGGATATATCTTAGAGAACCACAGAATATAATAGTAGCCTGAAACTTTGCATTACTTGCTTATAAAATTAATACTTGTGGAATGTGGATTTAGGATTTATTTCAGTATTTGACTGTTCTCCAAAATAGCTGCAAGAACCTTCTTCTCTACAGCAAATGAATACAGAATAAATTTACATTTATTATTAATAAATTACAGAATAAATTTGACATTTCAAACTCTCAGGAAAAACATCAAAGTGCTATCCAAGTCCTTATTTTGAAGTTACATTATGGCAGCACTGTAAATCACACAATTTGTAATTGCCTATTTATATCTATCTCAAAGAAATAAAGGATTCAAAAAATGCTTGAGCTATAAACCACTCTTAGCAGAGGGTGGGTAAGAAGTTAGGTCATGCTTTAAAGCCTTAAGTTACAGACTTGTCCACAAACAGCAACTGGTTTTGGTAGTTTTTATGAAGAGAATGTTATTTAACAAATGAAGCAGCCCTGCCTGCCTCTGTCTTCAAATAAGGACTTTGGAAACAATTAAATAGAGCTTGTTCTACAGCAACAGCGGATTTAAACACATTTAATACTCCAAATAGAGAAAAGAGTCTTGTATCTGATAGAACATGTACTCAGAAGTTAAACTACATATAAAAAAAAGAGCTATGAAATGCTAATGTTCTAGAACACCAACAGTAGTAAAAATAAAGGTCAATTTACAAAGCTGTATACAGAAAATAATTTACTACCTTAGTTCACATGAGGATATTAAAGTTGCAACAATGCTTTGATAAAGTACTTATAATTTTCTAACCATTTCCCAATGCTATTATTCAGATATGAGATGAGGTATTTTCCCTACCTCTAAACCCCTCTTTACTATAAACTGATGTTTACCTGTCTGTTCCCACACAACAATAAGCTATGTGAATCAAATGACTCTCCATTAGAAAATCCTAATTTAAAACTATTGTTGAATGTTTCTTTTAGAAGAGAAGATCCGTATTAGTGATTGCAGTCTCTGGAACTGATTTCATTTCAGACTGTCTGCTTACCCCAGCCTTGTTAGCTGCTCGCAGTCTGAAGTTGTATGTCCTCCCTGGAAGAAGGCTGCCTACTGTGCATTCGACATCAGAGCCTTGGTAAACCTCTCTGTGTTCATCCGTGTCTGTCTGACACATTTCCAGACCATAGCAGGTAATGGGTGAACCACCATCTACCTGAGGTGGTCCTAAAAATCAGAAAGAATGAAAAGCTCATTTGATTTTAACACATAACACATTTGTATCCCTTACACTCACTAACAGTTATAGAATTACCCCAGCGCAGCTGAATTTCTCTTGCTCTTGGTCTACCCTGTAGCCTTGGAGGCTGGCATGGGCCAGGAACCACTGCTGGTGTCTGCACCAGTAAAGGATCAGATGCCTACAAAGGAAAGATAGATTAATGAAAGGGCCAGAACAAACATTATCTATTACGCCATGAGTAAAGGCAAATAATTGAGTCAGAATCAGGATCTTCCATTTTATGAACTACATATACATGAAGGTGCTTAAGTAATCTGGTATATATTTCTCATAACATCTATATAAAATATGCTACAGTAATAACACAATATGAAAAATTAACTTTTGCTTTTGTGTTTTGGTACACATGCAAGAGGTACAATTAAAAACTGTGGTTAATTATCAGTACAAACCTAGCATAGGTGCTTGTTCTATGTAAACTCATTCTCTTTTCCAACAAAGTGCAGTTTAATAATTTCTAAAACCTTACTCTAAGGGTTGTATACTTTCTGTACAAGAATCTCTCAGAGAGCAAAAGGTGGGCAGAAATGTCAATCAGAAGAGACTGAAAAACATTGAAATTTCAACTTTTTCATTGCTTAGTAATACCTGATGTGTAACAAACCACCTCTGATTTGAAGTGCGTGCAAAAATACATAGCATAACAAGCAGCAGATGGCATTGACTATTCTGGATGCAGACAGAAATGAGTCAGTGTGTGGTAATTAGCTTCAGTGTGATACAGAACAAATGTGAGTTGGTAAGCCTTTTAGTTTACAGAAGAGATGTATTTTAGAGTTTCATTTCACAACTGCTTTCTACATATGTTCCAGAAGAGTTGGTTGGAAGCTCTGCTGCTTTTCAGTTCTTTTGAAATGTACTGTTGCACTAACAACTGATGCTACTTAAAAAGTAGAATGTTTCTCATAAGGCATATGTCCATGACAAGCTACAGAAAGTTTAATTACATATTTCTTTACTATTCCTCTGTGGATTTCTGACACCTTCATCTGGACTTTCTGAAAGTTATTTGCTTGCTGGTACTCAAATGTTTACTCTTAACTAATGGAATAGGGTTGGGCTGAGGGGAAGGAGGCTGGCAGGACAAAAGTCTCCAAAGACATACATGCATTTGTGGTTAGGAGGCTGGAAGCATACTGCCTTCCCCATTCCCTTGTACCACAGCAAGCTTAGCTCTGGCAACAGAGAAAGCACTGCAGCTGAGCCAGCACTGAAGGGGTCCAGATTTATTCTTAAGACAAGGTAGCTGTGGGCAAGGCTATCTTTGCAGAAGACTTCTATGTGGAGGAAGAACACGTATTAAAGGGAGGCTGGAGAAGAAATGGCAAACAAGAAGAATGCAAGGCTGTAAGACTTTCAGGAGATCAGCTTGACAGTGAAGCCCTGCTGCAAGTCTGTAGAGAGCCAGGGCTGGCTTTGTTACACTTGCTGTTGGGAAGAAGGGAGAAGAAAACTGCATGACATTGTGACACTGGAGGCTGAACTACACCACAGAAGGGACAGTGCAAGTGTGTATGTAATGTGTATATATGAAGGAGCATAGTGAGGCACACCAAACTGGTTGGGAATACTGACAAGTGGGGCTATGTAAACATTTTGATTGTGACTGAGACAGCATGAGAAGAGACTATGGAGCACAACCCTGTAACGCCAGGGGAAACACTGTCCTCCCTTGCCTGCTGGGCTGACTTGGCTGCTCAGGCAGAGTACTCCACCCATCACATAGAAAACATTAAATTTGCACTGCTGTATTGGGTTAGGCCTTAAGGACTGATGTTCTACCAACGCATCACACAGGAAAAGACATAATATCTACTTCTGTAAATAAAAAAAGAATTTTAAACAAAACACAATATCAGAAAAGAATATTCACATGTATTTCTTTAAGAAATGGGCAGAAACTTGAAATACTGTGCATCGATACTGGAAATTTCTTCAGGTACTAATTATGGCTATTTTGTTAGGCACTTCTGTACAATATTTGCTGATTAACTACTGGACCAGATTTTAAGAGTGAAGAGTTTTATTAAATAAAAATATTAGCTCATATTACCGTGCTTTGTCCTCCTTCCCCAACGCAATATACACGTAACCGATAGGAACAGCCAGGATTTAGTCGGTCACACACATGCTCCCTAGCAGCTCCACTGTATATTGTGTCCCACTTGTTTCCTGAAAGGTTAGGAACAAGTGTGCAATGAACCAAGGTGTAATTTGCCACACTTCAGTACCAGCCACAGTAGGGATCCTAGCTTCACTAAGTAAATATGTGCCTGATGTTTATAAAAAAAATTAAGGCTTGCTTTGAGTTTCCTGGAAAAAGATCCAATCATTTCATAGTTTCCCAGGTAAATTTTTGTAGATCTGCTGAAATATCTTCCTTATTCACATCAACTAGGAGAGAACTTACTTCTAATGAAGTAGTTACTACTGGACTAGAAAGCACATTCAAACATAATAACCAAATAAACAGGAAAGCTACAAATGCAAAGTTTTTCATGGAAAAGAAACTTCTAATGACAGCATTAATTTTGCAGACTGTTACTACAGTTTACAGTTGATAAAGCTTGTTCCTGCATTCCCTGAATGGCTCAGCACCATCTGAAATACTGATTTTATTCTTGCTATTCAGGCAGATTCTTAAATCAGAAACTCTTTAGCATTCTCTCTCTCTCTCTCTCGAAGAGATCAAGCAGGGAATGTGGGGACTTTTAATTAAATCTCAATCAACTCAGTACATCACAGAATTTAGAAGACTGAGTATGAAACATAATGCACAGCTTGCTAAATCTACATGAAAGATCATTCCAAACTGACTTAATGTGGACACATGATGGAGTAAGGAAAGCAACAGACTAAGTATCAAAAGAACCACACCTGAGACCCCTTGACAGGGCTACCATTACCACAGTGTGCTGTCTTAATTCCCAGTGTGACTGTTTCTGAATTTATGAAGTTACTTAAGAGGTCTAGATTTTAAAATAATTTAGCTGAATAGCTTTATGCCCAGTTTAGAAATAGTTAATTTCCTTTCTGTATGAAAGAACAGAAAGGCAAATAGCAGAAAGTTATTTCAACGGCATTACTGTTCTCCTTTAATAGTGATAAATGGAGCACTAGTTTTTCTTTCATCTATCACACATCCAACTGTTTCGCACCCTAAAATGTCTGAAATGTGTCATTTCATTTCCAAAACAAAATACACCTCATTAATAAGTAAACCACAGAGCACCTCTTTTGACACAGTTTTGAGGCATACTCTAAGGCAGAAAAAAAAGAACCTCCTGTAGACAAGCATCAACACCCCTGATTTTTTTAATGGCAGTCTCTTGCAATACCTCTCCCTGTCATAATACACATTTTACTCCTCCCACAGGCGCACATATACAGGGAAAAACCCCACAGCTGAATGCCAACATATGCTCCTAATACTTACCATTTAAGCCTTCAGACATCTCTACAACATATGTATTTATTGCTGCTCCTCCATTGTCTTTTGGTGGATCTATAAAAAACCAGTAATATTACAAATGAGGTAAATTCAATGGTTTTGTAGCTTTTGGAGAGAATTTACAAAAGACAAAATCAATAGCTGACTGGAGATGGGTACTTATTTAGATAGACAGCATCCTAGGTCAGGATAGCCACATATCACTCAAATTCTCCACTATGTGAAGCTGCCAGCTCACAACCCTACCATATACTCTACAGATGAAGAGTGACAAGTGAATCAGACACCCTGGAGATGCTACAGCAAATGTGTCTGTTAGTCTGACATGCTCCGAAGGCTGCCTGTTTGTGGTTTCAGAGACATAGCTCCTAACGGTCCTGTAATTTGGACTGCAGACACGAAAAGATTATCACACTGATTTGCATATAAGAATATTTCAAAATGATCTAAGGGCAGGATTTAAAAAACCTAAATAGTCTGGGAGGGAACAGAAGTCAGGAGTTGCTGAAACCTCATCTCTGGAATTTTTAATACATCACTAGAAATTGAGTGCACTATCCTCCCTGCTATAATATTCGTGTACAACATGTGAACCTACAGACATATAATCCTGCAACTCTTTTCTGAGAGCTGACTTAGAGACCAGCAATATTAGAATAATGTGGGAAAAGAATACTTTGGACAAACATAAAGACAGCATGATACTTCAACACAGAAAGGTACTGCTGCCTTAACATTACATTATGTATGTGTTGGATGAAATGGTGTTGCCTCTTAGGCAAGGGTTACTATCATATCACACGTTAAATAAAATGAGACTTATTATATAGCATATAGCACTTTCTTGGTTGGAAGGTAACAAATTACTCCAAATAAAAAATAGAATGACCACATTAGTTATCAAATTAAGATAAGAAGTTTACCTCTGACTATAAATAATACCTTTAACTGTTTGATTTTCTGCATCACACAGTACTGTTTCACCTTCTATTCCACAGCATAAGGCTAAAAAAACCTGAGCTTATAGAAAAGTTTCTTAAGAATCTTAGTGAATAAAAATATTTTTGTATCAAAACCAAATGCTGAAGAGACAGGTTGAACTTGATCTTTTCGTTTGATACAAACCCACACTGTCATGGCATCTACTTTTTGTGCCAGAGAAACACAACTTTGTAGTACACAAATTAACACTACTGTTTTTTTAATTGCTGTAGTCCCTTGCAATAACAGTGCCTGTTATAATTTGTATATTATTCTTCCCACATAATCACCCTATTATGCTTCTACCCTAAGTATTTTGAATCAGTATTTTCCTCTTAGTTTCAGGAAAACAAATCATAATGGTTCAGTTAACTGGAATGTTACTGAAGTAAAACTTGGACTTCTATATGCAAATACATACTAAAAAAATATATATATAAAAATTGTATGTGTGTATATACACACACACATATATGTGTGCATATATATGGATGTGTAGATATATATTATATTATTATATATAAAATACAGAGGACATACTGTAAACAGAGGTGGACAGCAATCTTACCCCAGATTATTTTAAAACTCTGTGCATGAATTTTTCCTTTCACTGAGGGTTTTGAAGGTACCCCAGGCTTGTCTGCACACGTAATGTACTCCACTGTCTCACTTGGACTGCTTTTCCCTTCTGAGTTATAGGCAATGACCTGCAAATACATTAAAAAATATTATAACAGAACAAATGCACTGGCTAGTGGTATGCTGTTCACTGTTAATGGTAAGGTCAAACTAATGTATATGTATGCTTAGACAGACAGCTACATAACAAATTATTACAAGAACTAAAGCTATTATATACCTTTGTTTTACATTTTCATCAGTCTCACCATTAAACTGTCACTACACTGAGATTAAAAATTCCTGCAAACTGCAAGCAAAAAAAATCCTTAAAAAAGCCCCCAAAGCCCTAGTAATTGTGAAGCATAATAATAATAGTAGTAATAACAACCACCACAGTAAGAGAATAACCTTCCATATCTCCCAAATTTCAAATGTGGGTGCATAAAGTTCAGCTTCTACTTAGGATGCTTAAGAGTTGCCTGACTGTAAAAGGTGATGAGGACATGCAAGTCTCAGTGACATTAACGGAATGTATACGTGCTCAATATAGCACAAGCCACTTTATTTCAACTCAAGGATCTGAAAACTTGTTTTTTTAAAACCATCCAAGATACTCAGAAATTAAATAGGTCTAAGAACAATTCCTCCTTACAGAGTTGCACCATTCATTGATAATGAACTAGATGCATGAGAAAAAAGCCTTTATTAAAGCATGGAAACAAAAGATGATGAAAAAGACATACTGCAAAGAGGCCATTTTTAAACTTCAACTGAAGGAACCTGGAAGTATTAAAAGTTTAATTTCAATTTCTTCCCACTGAGGTAAAAATATTTTAATGTAAGTAAATAAAGAGCAAAAAATGATGCTTTACCAACTGCTAAAGAAACCTGTATAATTGGGATGAATTAAGTAGAGCTCTCATGCTACTACAGTACCTTCTTTTAAGGAAATATATTCAGAGATAAAAGAGTGTTTGTATGGGTAAGTTGTATTAACAGCAAAGGTGGTATAAACTCTTCAGTCCCAGGGAAAACTATGGCAAATATGGAAGTTATTTACAAGCACATGAAGTACAAGGAGGTAATTAGATTTATCAAGGGTAAATCATGTTTGACCAACCTGAGTGCCTTCTAAGACGGAACAACTCGCTCAATAGATGAGGGGAGAGCTGTGGACATCATCTACCCTGATTTTAGTTTGACGTGGTCTCCCACAACATCCATGTAGACAGGCTGGTAAGATATAGACAGAACAGATGGACCACAAGATGGGTGCAGAAAACCTGATAGAACGCCAGGCTCAAAGGGTGGTGGTTAATGGTTTGAAGGCAAATTAGCAGTTGCTCATGATTGGATTTCCTCAGCAGTCAATTCAATGTCAGATATTTAGAAGTGAGCTGAATGGCAGGATCACCTGGATGTGACTGTGATGTGAATATACCCTCTGCTGTTTTGCATATGGACCAAAGCAGGAGCAGAGAGAGATATGCTGGAAGGAAGAGCCACCATACAGACTTTGACAATCTGGAAGACTGCATCAACAAGAACCGTATGAGCTTTGACGAAGACAAAGTCTTGCACCTGGGATGGAATAATCCAAGCAGCAGCACAGTCTGGGATATGACTAGTTAGTCAGCTTTTCTTTTTTCAGCTCTGCTGAGAAGGACCTTGGGATTCTGGTAGAGAGCAAGCCTAATGAATCAGCAAAGCATCCTGGCAGTAGCAAAGGCAAATTGTTCTGTGGGCTGCATCAGGAAGAATTTAGCTCCAGAACGAGGGATGTGATTATGCCATTTAACTCAGCTCTTTTTAAACCATGCCTGGAATACTGTGTGCAGTTTTGGTCCTCCTGGTTCCAGAGACACACCGGGAAACAGGAGAGAGTTCAGAAGAGGGCCAGCATGATGATTAGAGGGTTGGAGAACCTGATACAGAAAATAGGCTGAAGGTTTATTCTGTCTAAGAAAAAAGAAGTTTCATTAAGGGGGATATAATCACAGCCTTCTAATACCTAAAAGATAGGTATAGAAGAGATGAAGATACTGTCTTCACAAGGATCTGTGATGACAGGACAAGAAATTGTAGACATGAAATGTGTTGGGGAAAATTCTAGCCAGATATAAGAAAATAAATTAATCACCATGAGAACAGGCTGCCCAGAGAAGAGGTTGAATCTCCCTCGCTGGAAATACTCAGGTCTCAGATCAACAGGGCTAGAACAGGGTTGAACTGCCTAACCCGAGATGCTGCTTTCCACACAAGTTTAACACAGGTGATCCCCAAAAATCCCTTCCAACCTGGACTTTTCTGTGATTCTAGGAAAACGAATTGCTATTCTTTACTTTCTAGTTGTGTCTGCAGTTAGTTTACTCTGTATTCCCATTTGTTCAAAGCTGAACAACCTAAAAAAAGGTTTTCTGGCTTTTATAGTTGTTCTAAAAATGAGCAGAATTGAAATGACAGCAGTAATGTTAGCACAGATTGAGAAAAGCACATACGAGCTAACAAGACTCTCAGACATTAAACCTCCTGACACAGTTTACAAGATTAACAATCATCTGATTGTCTTTGCACCCTTACAAATGAATAAGCACAGTTAGTATTTATATATGGCAATAAGGCTTCCAATGGTTCTAAAGATTCTTCCAAAAGCCTTAAGGAATATTACTACTAATTAAGTCTTTCCCCTGTATAATAAAAATTAAAGACCTGATTAACACAACATTTGTTTCTTCTTTATGCCCTGTGAACGAGCAAACAGAGAATTCCATTTATTGTTTTGTTAAGAAAAATAGGGTATAATCATTGAGGTTTTTTATTTTAATGACAAAATTAGGATGTGTAAGTTAACTATGTATTTACTAGTAATGGGTATGATTAATATATAGAATTGCTTTCAAAGGAAGACTAAGATCAAGTCCTGCAAAAGCTAGTTTCAAGGTTATTAGCTGTTTTTTAGATCATGTGTGACCATAACAGTCTTAGCTTGGTGCAGTCCTTGGAATACACTGCATATTTTAAATTATTTAAATATTAAGCTATGTAAAAAAAAAAAAAAACAAACCAAGAAGTACTGCAAGATTAATCCCCATCATAACCCTTTCTAGTTAAGAAGCTAATCATCTTCAACAGTGCAAAATACCTGCTTTCATTTGAAAAGGAGTACTTAATGTTTCACTGTCACCTCAAAACAAATCAACCAGCCCTTAAACTGCTACCTTTCATATTGCAAAGATGCTGTTCCTCAGCAGTTCCCAATTTTTCCTTAGGAAATGGTACTTTAGGTGTAAGCAAGACAACAACTATCAATGTTTTTTCCCTTGAAGACGGAGATGAGATTATTCTGACTCTACTTCATACTGTGGGACATGCCCTAAGCTTTGCTCCAAAAACCAAGCAACTGCTTGAGAGTGCCTTACAACATAGGACTGCCCAGGTTAGAAGGGACCTGAAAGATCATCTGGTCCAATCTTTCAGGGAAAAGCAAGCCTAGGTGAGATTATCTAGCACACTGTCCAGCTGTATCTTGAAAGCACCCAGTGATGGGTCCACCATCTCCCTGGGGAAGTTGCTCCAGTAACTGGTTTTTTCACTGTGAAAATTTTATTTCTTACATCAAGATGAAACTTCACCCAGTGCCAACTTGCACCTATTACCCTTGTCCTCTCCATGTGGCTCCTTGTGAAGAAGAGAGCCTCCCTCCTCTTTGTAGCCATCCTTTAAGTACTGGAAAACTGTGAGGAGGCTCCCCCGACCCTTCTCTTCTCCAGGGAGAAAAGATCTAATTCCTTTAGTCTTTCCTTATAGGGCAGGTTCTCCAGCCCTTTGATCATCTTTGTGGCCCTCCTCTGGACCCTTCTCCAGTCTGTCTGCATCTGTCTTGAACTGTGGGAACCAGAACTGAACACAGTACTCTGGCTGCAGCCTGACGAGAGATGAATGAAGTGGGATGATCACGTCTCTTATCTCTGCTAGTAATGCCCCTGCAGATGTAGCCCAGGATTCAATTTGCCTTTGGTGCTGCAGTGTTGCACGGCTCACAATCAGTTTGTCCACCAGGACTGCCAGGTCACTTTCAGCAAGACTGTTCCGAGCCTATACTGGGCTGTGGTTATTCTGACCCAGGTGCAGTACTTTGCACTTGCCTGTTAACTTTCATACTGTTCTTGCTAGCCCACTCTTCTAGCCTGGACAGGTTAGAAGAATGGTCTAGCACCAACTTCTCTGTAAGATGGATTTCCCTTCTGATGTGCTCATCTCACTACTTAGCTTGGTGTAACCAGGAAACTTGGTGAGGATGCTTTTAATTCCATCATCTAGATCATTTGTGAAGATGAACAGCATGGGGCCCCATATTGATCCCTAGGGGATGCTACTTCTGACAGGCTGAGTAAAAACCACTGATCACCACCCTCCGAGTGTGGCCTGTTGGCCAGTTTTCTAGTCATCTCACAGATCACATATCTAATCTGTATCTTGCCAATTTGTCCAGAAAGCTGTGGGAAACAGTGTTCAAAGCTTTGCTGAAGTCCAGGTGAACAACATTCACTGCTCCCCCAGACCAAATGGAAGTGTTACTTTGAGGTACAAGGTTATTGGGCTAGTCAGGCATGTTTTGCCTTTGGTGTAGGCTTTTCCCAATCACCTGCTTTATTTGATCTGTAATAGTTTCTAGGAGAATGCTTCCATTACTTTCCCAGGGACTGAAGTAAGAATAGACCTGTAGCTTCATGAGTGCTCCTTTGGGCCCTTCTTGTAGATGGGTATAACCTTTACCTTCTTCCAGTCATCAGGGATATCCCCTGATATCCATGGCCTTTTGATGATAGTGGCCTTGCAACAATGTCAGCCACGTCTCAACATCCTGGAGCGGATGCTGTCTTAGCCCATAGATTGATGTGGGTTGAGCCCTTGCAAAAGGCCACAGCCCAGACCTTCCTCTACCACCAGTGGATCAACACACGCTTTGTTATGGCTACCTGATCCTATGATCTCGTGTCCAGCTATGCTGGGAAAGACAGAGGCAAAGAAAGTATCAAGAACCTCTCATGGCATTTTTAACTTGCTTCCCTACCCTGCTTAGTAACAGGCCTATGTATATCTTCCCTGTGCTTCTGCTTACTGCTCATGTATCTGAAGAACCCGTTCTTGTTCTTGACATCTTTGGACAATTTAGTTCTAGCTGATCCTCAGCCTTCCTGACTGCATCTCTGCATGTCCTAAGGTCCTTACAGCCCTTGATGGCTATCTGGCTGCCTTTCCATAGCTGGTATGTTTCTTTTTTTGCTTTTAACCACACCCAAAAGTTCACTGTTAAGACATTGTTAAGCCAGAGTTTACCCTGAGCTAACAAGTTCAGCCATCAAAGCTTTTTAGAATGGGCTCAGCACCATGGTAATATGAATGATTTACTAACTTGGGCTCAGTCCTATGCTAGCACCAATAAATGGGGTTTTTTTGACTGAAGTTGCTCCTTACCCGAACACTTTCAGATGTGTTTAGAGTCTATCAAAGCTACACCAAGTAATATTACACACGTAGAAGCCATATTAAAAAATCCAACTGTAAAGAACATTGACTTGTGGCCTGGAATTTCAAGATAACTGTGTTATGCCTTTGCTAAGGTTCTCATTCCTTCTGCAGAGATGATTAATGAATCAGGTGTTCAACCACTAGTCTTAAGAGACTGAAACTGTAAGAAACTGGCATCAAATTTGATTTTCCTTAGAAAATGCCCTCCCCACTTCTGAGTTAACATCAAGCTACTCTGGTGAAAAAACCCAAAACAACCAACCATAAACCAAATATATAAAAAACTCTTACCCTAAATTTGTATTTTGTACTACGCCTCAAATTCTTCACTGTGTAGGTAAGATCGTCACCATCATATTTTGGCTTGAAACCATATCCCTGCAGAATTAAAAAGGATTACTTGAAACATTGTATTTTCAGGCTAGACCATGCAACGTACTTCATACAAATAAATTACTGTTTCAGACTGTCATTGTTATGCTCCTTTGACAAAATAAAAAAGGCAACTTCATTGTGTAAACACAAAGGGGTTTTTTTGAAAAGGGAGAAATTAATTAATAGAAAGAAGAAAGCTGTGTGGCTGGGTCACAGCAATTACAAGTCATTAGCTTAATTTAAGAAAATACAGATCCTTGTAGAATAGTCTAGCAAAAGTAATCACTGTTACACTTCACACAATAATGTACCAAACACACACATTATAGTCTTTTCTTATTGAGAATAAGTAGTCTAAACTTACTGAGTTCTCATCCTCCATCTCTAATATATATGAGATTCCTTCATCTGACGGTGTTCCTGAGGGTTTTGTCCACTGTAGGGATAGCCAAGTAACTCCAGCATTAATCAGCAAAGGACTTGCTGGTGTGGTTGGGGCAGTGCCTGAGGTATGATACAGGACTTCTTCACTAAAACCACTGTTTAAAACAGACAGTATGTAAACTATCTAGACACAGTAATTAATATCTAGAAAAACATAATTCTTACTAAGTACAGCAATGACAGTTTCTTGCACATGTGCACAACTGGGAGTTGCAAGCTGGTACATGCAGATGGCTTAACTTGCCCATGAGTCCGTCAGTAAGAAAACATCTGAACAAGGTTAACATGTTCATAATTGAAAGATAACTTTGCAGGATATAATTACAATGTTTTACTAACCAAAATGTTTTGCTATTTCATATTAAGTCATTATTCTAAAACAGTTGAGGTCTATATGCAATAACGTAGTAATACCAGTGTTCTTCCTATTCAAAATGAAACCCTGAAGACACAAAAGCATATATGGGAAGACTTAAAAAAAAATTTTGCTTCCAGACAGCAATTATGTGCTTCAAATATACTGTGAAGTCCCAGTTTCTCTAGTGTTTCAGAAAATAATAGAATAATAGCCTCATTCAGTGTTAGGTTACTTTAAGAGTTGCCAGTATGGAAGTCTTATTGCAGAACAAATAGAGTGTGCGCCAGTGAATCTCCTAACCTTATTTGATGATGCTTAGCTATACCTTGAAGTGAAAATACAAATAAGTTACATGAAAAGACCTACTGTAAACCAGAGGGACCCTAAAGTCAGTAAACAGGCACTATGCTTGCACAGATGGTCTGACACCTATCTGGTTAGACTAAGAAAACCCCACCTGTTCTCAGCTGGCATTTGCTGCTTCTGCATCAGATCTGAAGTAACGTCTACAGGCTGAAGAGCTAGTCTAGGATTTTTTAAGCATGTGAAACTAATGTCACAGATGTGATTTTAATCTAAAAGTGATACATTACCTAAGTGAGCATCAGAAAGCCCTGAAAACAAAATTCTCTGCATGGCTTAAACAACAGTAACAGGTAAGTATCTTGTGTGTCAGAACCTGACCTTCCTGAAAAATCTCAATACAAAGATACCTCAACTTCACTTTCTCTCTTACCCAGCCTATATTATAATACTGCACAAACTGTAAATTTTGGTCTGCTCTAAAGTATTTTTGGCATTAAAAAAAAAATTAAAAAGAAATATTACAGACAACTCAGTGTTGAAAGCACCCAAAGCAGACATACGGTCTGTGCGGATATGCAGACACTGAAAAACACTGTGAAGCAAGAAACAAAAAAGTGCAAAATAAGAGAAAACTTCTTAAATTTGGGGGGAATAGTAATTTTTTCCTTGCAAAAAGTCACAAGCAAGCAAATTCTGAAATGAAGCTGATGTGATACCTACTAAAAAAATTTTCCAGCATTATCTAAGGTAGGCTAGAGAAAGCATGAAGAGAGGCTAAACAAATACTAACCCTACCTTTAATCACAAAAAACTACTGAAGGGAGTCACCTTACCAGCAGACATAAGGTAAAAAACCCCACACCTTTAAAAGATTTAATGTCTTTACTTGATTGACCCACTCCAAAACACACTGAAATCATATAAGTATTCCAGTAATACCCACATTTGAAAGACAATTCACTTAGGAGTACAACAGTGCTATATATTTTTTAAACAGATTTTTTTCCCGTTTTCTTTAGCCACTCTTTCAAGTGTGGTTAGAATCAAATTTAAAAAGATGAGTAACTCAAAGATAAAATACCTGTCCCTGCTGGCAAAATCATTTAGACAAAATTCTGTCTCCATATGCCTAAAGTTCTCAACATTCTTGACAAGGAATCAGGCACTCTACCCTAATAAATATTACCTCAAGAGACTTCTTAATCAAATAATACCATAAAGACAATAAATGTCAACTTTACAAGGTCATGAAATACTGATTTAAAAATCTATTTGGTATGATTATTTTAAGAAGGGTACTTAACTGGTCAGTACCTTCTACCAGCTTATGCTGCAGGAATCTGTAATATGTGCAGGTATTCCTAGAGGGTACATTTGCATTCAGACGTAACAGCAGAACAGGAAGACAGCCTGAGCCCTGTACCCTACAGTTCCAACTAAATCTCATTAAGACAAAGTCCAGGGGCAACTCAGAGAATAATTCGTTCTAGAAACATCATCCAGAAGGCAGTAACATAATAAACACTGTGTTAGAGCACACCAAAAGTCATTCTAGCCCACCACAGTGCCCTCTGACTACAGTGTCCAAAGCCGGTGTCTAAGAACACATGGGAACCAGAACTATACGCAACACATTCCCGGAGTGCTTCCCAAAGCCTCCAAGCACATGTCTCAGATCTGCACCAGTTGTGGTTTTCACATGCTTTATAGCCTGCAAAGGATTTCTTATGCCCAGCACGAATTATAATCCCAGGTCTGGCTGTCCTTTAACACTGTCCGAGCAGGCGTTACTCTCTCAAGCATCAACTTGTGCCAGCTGAAGGACACACAACACGCCCCCTCTATTTCATGCTATAAAAACACCACTCTGGTGAGCTGCAGCACAATGCTCATAATATTGCAAACACTGAATTAAAAAAACAAATGGAAATCACAATTTTAGGCTGACAGCTCGAGAGGGCCTGTTTTTATGCCACATAGCCCAAGTGTTACCCAGTATTCTCTGCTGAAGTCAGATGTCATTCATTCAAAAATTCAAAACAAAGTCTTTAACTCTGCAACTTTTGAAAAGTAGCAATGAAAAGTAAGAACTCCATATTCTAAGAATTCGTAATAAGCTCTAGAACATCAAAAGAATTCAGTGATATGGTTATGTCATATTCTGTCGATTGCCCAGGGTAACAGGAGACTGAAACCTTATCTAAAGGTACATATCCCAGTAACAGAACATGGCGAGAAGCACAATACAGATACACACCTACAGGTGGCAGCAGGGGTTCTGATAGACTTCCTCCTCTAGCAGAGTTACTGACGCCTATTTATACTGGCATCACTACAACTATGAATTTAAGGAAGTATGATAAGCCCTGGAAAATTGCTACACCAGCATCAGGAACTAACATGAGATCTAGCACCATGTCACACTTCCCTGGAAACAAGAGTAGCAGAGAGCATAGTATAAGGTACACCAGGATCAGCACAGCAGCAGCACAAGCACTGCAGCATTTTAACTATTCAATTAACTCACTTTGGCCGAGGTGCTTGTCTTTTAGCATCATCCCCAGAACTTTAGAACAAGTGCTTACTACATCAGACACAAAAGACACGATTGCACTGAATGTGTGTGTCTCTACAATGCAGAGCTTAGCCAAAAATTCTATTACAAATACATGCAGCAGGAAACACATCCAAGGTAGCAACTGCAGTGGTCAACATAGATCTACAAAGACAGAAGCTAAAAACCAGCACAGCCTGAGCTGATTTCAAATGAGAGCAGCCATGTTGTCTGTGCCATGCTCAAGCTCCCATTGTAGGGGCATTGTGTACAAATGTCTGAGCAGGCTGTTCACAAAATCAGGCTAAGTCTGGCAGAAGAAGCTGTACAGCACTTAACATATTAAGTATGCATATACATTGTGATTGTGGTATGTAGCCAAAGTATGGCTGGGCAAAATACATTATGCTGTGAATCACAGAATAGCTGAGGTTGGAAGGGATCTCTGGAGGTCATCTTGTCCAACCTCCCCTGCTCAAGCAGGGTCACAGGTAATCTGCAAACCAAACAATCCAATCATACTGTGAATTAACTATGCAGCTGGACTACATGATCACTGTAGGTCCTGTCCAACTGAATTATTCTATATTCTATATTCCATTTCATTCCAGTTGGACAGAAGACTTTTTTCTTTAAATACCATCATACATTCTTCCTAAACAAGCACACGCATGCATATGCATTCTGTATTTATGTATGTAACAGTAGTATTTACCTCATTCCCACGTCATTTTTGGCTGCTAGCCTAAAGGTGTACCCCATTGCTGGTGATAGTTTAGTAATTCTATACTGCTTCTGTTGGCCATAATAACACTGGCAAAACTCTCCGTTTCCTTTTCCCTAAAAAAGAATAAGTTAATCACATTATTCACCCTGTTACGTATGTGTCCATCAATTAAAGTAACACACAAACGTGAAGCAAACTCATTCTATGAATGAAACATAACTCAAGAATCTCCCACAGAGGTAGTTTACAAAACTTTGGAGGTATATTGAAGGCTTTCTTCCTTCCTTTCCATTTTCCAGCTCCACAGCATTGGAAGGAAAAGGCCATGAAGCTTCTGCAGCTCTGCCATCTCAGGATAGCTGTCCAGGTAGGGACTTAAGATGCTTGTGGGGGCATAGTAGATCCACCCCATTTGTGCAAAAGAAAGACTCTAACAGGAAAATTATCCTTCAGTGTCAGCTCTTGAAAGAAGTACTGGACTATGAGTAAAAAAAAACACTATCCAGAGTGGCAGAACTATGTAATTAAGATACTATTACATTATATTCCCTAAGGAAAAAAAACTGGCAGTAACTGTATTTTGATAATTGCTTCAGGAACTACATATCTGTCACGTGCCTCTAGACAGAAGCCATAATTTTCACACAGCTTTATGTTCACATACAACTTCTTAAAAAAATCGTACAAGATTAAAATAAAATAGAGTAACTTGCTTACTTCATCCCATTCTAAAAGGTAACTGTGGATTTTAGAGCCATTATCACAAGATGCCTGCAAGAAGAAAAGAAGAAAATTAGGGCTCTAATTGGATACAAGACCACTTAAGGAAAAATGCATGTATGGGTCAAATCATGACAAGACCACCAGAGTGCGAAAGATGTTCCCCTTTCACTTGCCAAGATAGTCCTAGTTCAGTCTCTATCCAATGAATGCTTATATCATGTTTATGGGATTGTGTTTTTTTAATTTAGACCTTGATAAAATATTCTGGCAGTGGTGTAATATGTTCCAGTACTTTTCCGAGCTGCTAGATTGCAAGGTCTGCCCAAATCTCAGCCTTCCAGACCACTTCTGCTTTGCACAAACAAGCCTATGTTCAGTGACAGAGAAAGGAATCAGTTCCACACTACAGTAGGGGACTGGCACTCAGTAACTTTTACCTGAAACGGCTCCTCACTTTTCTGGGAACCCTTCTCTTTTTACTGAAGTCCACATTTAACCCAGTACATCTATTTCCGGTCATGAAAATGTGACAGAAACTAGATGTTCGACAAAAGTTTTCCATTTCAATGAACTGGCATTTTATTGACAAATCTGAAACAATTCCGAAGAGTTTAAAATATTTATTGTAAAAGCTGTTAAGCAATTCTTACCTTCCACTGCAGAGTAAGAGAATTTTTGGTCCGATTAGTTATCCTGGGCAGATTTGGAGTATCAGGCTCACAACTTGCTGTGGTAAAACTCTCTGCCTCTGAAGGGCTCCCCTTTACACAGTTGCTTTCTACTTGGACTCTAAAAAAGGAAAAGAGCCAATAACATATTGCTTCAATACCTTTATACACAGTTTCCAAAGAAAACTGAGTGTTCAGAATTAAGTTACTGCCTTGCTACCTTATTATTGAAATATCAATGCTATAAATAAATAACTGGTGGAAGCATCTTGGTTGATAGAAGTAATGAGAAAGAAAAGAGTCCTTTACTATAGATGTACATCATTACCAACCAGCATCATTAGTCTCACATTTGAAATTTGTCTGTTATGTGCTGTACTTTGGTTGGAAAATAACAGCAACATCTTGAGGGCTCATTATCTGTTGTAGACATATTAACTGGTATTATGAATAATTCTTTTCCTGCAAGTGCTTTTGTCAGATGAGCACAATGTAAATGCTGATATATTTTCAGAGTATCTCCTGCACTCCTTTCAAGGCTTTGCTGAGTCCGTTCACCCTGTCCTTTCCTTTAGAAGGCTATGCATTAATTCTCCATGTACTGCAGAAGAGGGAATTCCTGCTTCTGCCTCAAAGAGAAATGGTTTGTTTTTCTAACAGCTTGTCTCCGAAAGAAAACACCAGATGATCTTCTGGATTCCCCCTGCTGTGTAGCTATGCCTTGTCTCTTTTCCTTGAGTGAACTGGCACATTACTTTCTCCAGAGTCATCTGTTCCTTTGAAAGTAAAAAAACAAAGCAAAACAAAAAAAACCACCTTTCCTCTGATCACTGGTATAGGACTCAAGTTGCCTGCTTATGAAGATGCAAAAGTCTTTATATGTTTTTGTTGCATGAATAGCAAGTCACAGGAAATTTGGCTTTTTAGATTTCATAAACGGGGAGAGACATTTGAACAGTGACTAATGCTGAACACAAAGTTGTTTGTGCTTGCATGCAGTTGCAAATATGTGATTTGTCCATTACCTTCATAGTTTAGTCTTTCTGGTCTTCACTGATTTTCACCTGACTGCTGTGACTTTTCAAGTATCATGGAGAGTGGCTTGGCAACTATATCAGCCAATTCCCTCACGACTCTGCGATGCATCTTGTCAGGTCCCATAGATTTGTGTATGTTCAGGTTCCCCAGCTGGGAATCAGGTGATTGCCCACAGTGGTAGAGACTTTGCTCCATCAGTTCCTGCCTTGCAGTGCATCCACTCAAGGGGTGTGGGAAGAGAGGTTGTCAGTGAAGACTGAGGCAAAGAAGTTGTTTAATACCTCAGTCTTCTCCTCATCCGTTCTTACCAGTCTGCCCACCCTGCTCATCACAGGGGATTGCTTTCTTTGACCTTTCAGCTCCAGATGACCCTCCAATATTTAAAAAGGGAGGGGAAAAAGAACACCTAACTGCATCTTTCCAATTCTACACTATTTCTCCAGCAAATTCTGCTAGAAGGGTAGAATTACACAGAGCTACGGGAATGTTTTGCAAAGCATATGGCGTCAGATTCACTGTTCTACTGCAGCAAAGCAAAAGCAGCATAAGGTGACCTTCAGTTGGCCAGCAGCGAGCACCTTTCTGTGCAAGGTACTTTCCTCTGCTGCTTGTGGAAAATTGAGAGAAATCAAGCAACATCTGTGCCTGACTCAAAGAACAGAAAAAGGTCACTGCTGGCACGAAGAGGATGGATGTTGGGTAGAGGCACAACAATCTTCTCTTATGTTTTCCAAAATGGAGTGACAGGTCAACTAAGCCAAAAATGTTGATTTGTGACTCAAAGGAAGGTTAGAAGTGGTAAAGACAATCTCTAAAGGTTTATGCAAACACACAAATACATTGAAACTTCTAAAACATTTCCACTGAATTTAATGAATAGAAAAGGAGATACTCACTTTGCATGGTAATCAGTTGCTGGCCTGAGATCATTTACAGTAACTTTATTCTCTTCTCCACTGAAAAGAGATATGACTTTGTTTAAGAAACCATTTCAAAATCCCATACATTTACAAGAAGACACTTATTATCTTATTCACCTAACACTCCTTTTAAGAAATGTATTTGCTAACAGTTGGTCTCTTTTGCTAGTAAAATGTAAATGCATTTATCTTTGCATTTTAGGGGCTTCTTGTGTTTGATTCCTGTTTGCCCTGGTGGTTTTGGGGTGCTTTTTTATTGTTGTTGCTTGTTTTTTAAAGACTAATTATTTTCCTCTTTATGCAGTAAGACCAGCTGCACGCGTACACATGTATGTTACTACATAAAAATCATCGAAATGCTGGGGTCTACAGAAGCTCAGTTCAGCTTTGCAAAATCAAATATCTAAAACTGACCATGACTGCACATACCTACTTGTTAGAGCCTAGTAAACAAAAAAGGCACCTAAGTAACATCTAGTAATCTGCTTCTGCTGACATCCGCTTATATTAGCAAAGCTCATCTCATTTCCTCTAATTTCTAGGACAAGGACATCCAACTTAGGACTCATGTACTGCTCCTAAGAAACCCATGGAAAGTGGCTAAGATAAACTAGCTAGATATAAAGATTTATAATTACTAGAGAGCCCTACACCCTTAATGGTAAATTTTACTGTTATATTTCTCCATTGTGTTAGGAATGAAACAATTGAAGAGTTTTGTTCTATGTGAATCTACTTACTTTTTTTTGGTATCATTCATTGTCTCTCACCAAAAGGGTTTTCAGAAAAGGGAGGGATAACCTTACTGGTAGCAGAAGTATGTGCTGAAGGAAGTAACTACAACTACAATTTGTCTATATCACTACTCAAGAACCCATAGTTGGCAGTGCAGCTGGATGAAATATAGCTAAGTGATATTAAAACATGTCTCCAACAAGTAAGAATGAAGTCTTTACATTCTAATTGATGGTAAAAACTTCAGGTAATAAACCTGAACCAATTCTACTGAAAAAAACAGCTGTATTTTGAAATGAAGTTGCACAAAACTGCTAATCATTTAAATCTCCAGACAGCAGGCAGATTTTTTAACAATATTTTAAACAATATAATTCAATGCAAGAGCAATTAAGTAAAAATAATGAACACTTACACATATACAGTTTTGTACTTTCCATCCTTTCCGGTACTTGAAATCATCACTTCATAAGTATAAACCTCTGGTACGTCATTCTTGTCAGTGTCTTCTCTGGTATCACTGGATGGAGGTGACCACATAAGCAGTGCTGTTCTTGCCTGAATGTCTGATACCTGTAGAAATACAACTTTTGAGATCTCTGCCATTTAAATGCTATCATATATAAATGCTACTTTGCCACAAACGACCAAATAAAGAGAAGGAAATCATACACCATTATTATACTGGAGTATTCATACTTCTATAACAGCTACTAACTAGTTTTTTACAGATGAAATCAAGCTAGAAATACAAGAAACATCATGAGAAAACTGCAATCCCAGGGCACTGAGCTGCGTGCAGACACTCCTAAGTAATGAATGCCACCTAGTGGGCTACATACAAATGAACTGCATGATTTGTGAAGCAGAAGAGATGACAAACATGTATTGTGATCCCAGTTATTTAATTAAATGACAATGCATCATTTTTCTTTTTTTTTAATGTCACCAGCACTATGGTATTTTTAATACCTTCCTGTCGACTTGTTTTTCTTATGAAATATATAGAAGCTCAGGAATTTCTCCAGAATGCCTGGCATTACTCGAACAGGTTCATGAATAAACTTTGTGCGTTTAATTGTGACGGTGTCAAGTAGACTTTCACATTAGATTAGAACCTATTTGGTTACTTATACCAGCACTTTTTTTATATATATATATCAGGATATTGATAGAGATACAACACCTGAGGCTTTAACCTAGTACTCTGTGTAATGTCCTTTGGGCTCAGGTGCTTGTGATGAAGGCATGCTTACAAGGTGAATATAAACACACACACACACACATATATGCAACATCCTAAAGAATTCCTGTGGTGGTGCTTGCCTGCACAGCCCACCCTTTGCAGAAAGATCTGGATAACAACAGTTGGTGTGATAGAAATGTGAGTAATAAACAGTGCAAACGCAACACCTCCATCTGTCTGAGAAGCACTTGCCCAGCAGACTCATCATGCTAAAGGCAGTGACCCTCAGGTGGATTACATGGCAACTGGGGAATCACAAACTTCTGACATGAAGAAGTAATCAGCCTCAGAAGTATAAAAGAAATGTGAAAATTTGTAAGAGGGATAAAAGATGCTGGAGTAGAACAGGGCAATGATCAAAACCTGCCACCATTGCCACTTCCATCAAAGCCTGATGGATACCATGGCTGGCAACAGTACCAGCAGTTTGGGATGCAGTATGCAGGGACTCACAGCTTGGGTGGGCGCATGTGACCTGCTGGAGAGCCTTCTCAGTGGTCTGTGGATGAGCAGATTGTAGGCAACAGAAGATTTTGGGGAATAACACAGTTACCCGCAAAGCTAAAGCACCCACAAATCCTGAAGGAGACATGTGGTTAAGGGCACCCGCACTCCCCGAAGAGTGGGTGCTGCCTGAAACCTACACATGCTGCAAGGGGATGGAGGTGCTCCTTTAGGATCCATTCCAGAAGGAATTCTAGAAAGTTGTGGGTGTTAATATTTCATGCCTGCTATTGTGGTTTGTATGCTGCACCCACCTCCTATTTCCAATCATTTAATAAGAGAATTGAAAACATTTCATTATACCAAATGACTAGTTTTACAATATGACTGTAATACATAACTATTTCGGGAAAAATTGCTTTTGGAAATCTATTACCAGACTATCAGAATGAAAATGCTATCTTCACAACTGGTGCTCTTAAATTGCTATCATCTACTGAACCAAAAACCTGAATGGGTCAACCTCAAGGATGAAGTAGAGAGGAGATGACTTACTGATAACAGACAAACAGAAAAGAAGGAAAAATCAAATAAGATGATCTTCTCTGTCTTAGAAATAATGTCACTGAGGAGGGCAGTGATAGCTTTGGTGAGCACCTGGCATCCAGCCAGGGTCAACCCATCACACATCTCATTGGAACATTAAACCATTAGAGGTTTCAACTGTTTGGTACAGAGAGAGCAGGAAGAGTGTGAGGGAGATCAACATTACAGACTACAGATAACAGACAACTCACAGGACTTTCACTAGTAAAGTTAAACCCAGAGTATTAGTGGAAATTATTATATATACCAACAAGTGCCAACAGAGAACAGGGTGAAATGTTAAGTCTCTGACTAGATGAAAAATTGTTATCATGAGTTACTTCCCCAGGGCAATGATTGTTGGTCACATCATGCAAACATTCCATAAGACTTCAAAAATAATAGATGACAACTTAACACAATGAAGCAGTATTACGTACCAAGCTAAAAATCAGCAACTATGTAGGTTGTTCTGGTTGTTTTACTTTGTGTAAACAGAATGACTAAAGGTTATGAAAAGCTGAAGCCTTGCTGTGGCCAATCTGCAAAAACTTAAAAGCAACAGTCTGTGGAACTGAACATAATCAGAAATGCAAAGTATTCACAGAACCTGGCAATTAAGAACATCGTAATGGTGCTATGTATAAAAACTATTTTAAGTTCTCTATATGTACACATGTATACATATGCATATGGGGCATGGGAAGATAAGAATCAAAGAAGTCCTTTTCAACTCATTCGTAAAAGATTTGGTACTGCTTTTCAGATTCAACTTCCAGCTAAGACAATGATTCTAAAAGACAAGTCTAGGTTCAGCTATATTCTTCCCCACAAGACTATTAAGGGACAAAAGCAAAGTATTAAAAGATTAAGAACTGCAAAAATGAAGACTTCCTGTAAAAAACTTTTCTCTACTGTGCATATGCACTATGGTAGGTTTAGATTACATCAGCATATATTATTTTAACACAAAACTTCAGCTTCACGTGACTGAATCATATGACAGTAATTACAAATTTCTTCACTAAGAAGCAATTATTTACTATTGTTTTTTACCCTTGAGGTTTAATAATATCCCAATATTTGACTTTTGGAGCACTAGCTGGAGCTCTATTATGGAAAAGAATTATGAAAGTTTCAGAAATTCCCACCAGTTCTCAGGCACAAAACAATATTTCTAAAAAAATCTCTGCAATATGAAGAGGAAAAAAGTATTTTTGAAGAACAAAGGTTAAGATCAGAAGAATCCACTATTTTTAGGTGCCCTGAAGCACTTAGGAGTGGCTTTTTTAGAAAACTTGGCATTACTTATTACTTTGTATGCTTATTCAAGCAGCTGCAATTGATTTGTTTTGGTTGCAGCTCTGAGCACTGTGTGCTTCTGCAAAGCAGAGTACAATACTTGAGTCAGGCCCCAGCGCTGAGGAAACTAAGAGGTGGGCACGTCTTCATTAGCAGCCCAGCCTGCAAAAGTGAATCTCCTCATTAACTATATTACACATGCCATCTGGGTCAAACAAAAGAGCAGTTTTGGCACGTGCAAACTGGACTGCATTCACAGTACACAAAGTACTTAACTGGTGAGTGAGGTGCATGATGTTCTAAAAGCCCACAAGCAAACCTAGAACACGCATGAACCACAAAACATGATGCCCTCCCAAAGGATTTACCTGCTATATAACAAACCCTCAAATTCTGAGTTCCTATTGCCTCTCCTTATTAAATACTCAGCCTTCTGTTCCATTCTTCATTTTGCTTTTACCTCGTCTGCTTGCCTTCTCTTCTGCTTGCTTTGTTACTTGGTTAGTGGACATAGCTGGTGAAGACTCTGCTCAAGTGCTGAGAACTCAGCATGGTGCAACCTGCAGAACCACTCCATCTTACATCTGGTGTAAAAAGCCCAAGGCCTCCCTAAGTAGAAGGGACATCTGGTGGCAGTAACTACTAACTTGATTTAATACTGCCATGTATGAAAGGGTGAAAAGTTTAAGAAAATGATAACATGTTCATAAAAACACTCAATGGGAGCCTGGAGGCTGCAAAGCTGATGTGCCCCAGACTGCACAGACTGAAAGAGATGATGTGAATGAAAGCACGCCATGGACCCCACCACCTGATTTACATGTGCATGCCCTGGAACTGGGCGTTAAGACATGGGATAGCCCAGGACAGGTCAGAGCCCCCAGCATTACTCCTTGCTTTCTGGAGTAGGATATGCAATGGACACAGTACTGGACAACACCGGTATGATCATCTGATCATATGACCACCACCACAGCCAGCATCCAGGACTGCCTGTGCCAGCACTGAAGTTCAACCACGGAACAGGGTGTTGATGATCCATCAAGAAGAGCATCACTACACAGTCCCCACGAGTGCTTCATGCAAAACATTAACCAAAATCCTACAGGAATATTTCTGATGAGAACAACAAACGTGTGAAATAACACAATCTCCTGGTTCACTTGTGGGAGGGCAAGGAAAATGTTTCCTTGGAGAAACTGTGGGAGGGTTGCTTCTGATCTTGCAAGGCCCAAGTAGTTAACACAGCTTCCCCTTCTCTTACCCACACCACACTCCTCGAAGCTGCAACATCAGCTAGTCTTCCACCCACCCACAGCTCTGACACTCCTTTGCCTTCACAAAGCATAAGCCTCTCCAAGTGCTGGAAATCTGGCTTTTTGCCTTGTGTACACTATCTAGTCTGTAGCAGTCTACTACTGCCTAAGCCTGTGATGTCTTCTGAGGTCTGCAAAGAGATCACTTGTAGACACACAGCTACATGCAATGACATTCAAGTAAGGACATGGTACAGGGGGAAAATAGCGTGTTTGTCTAAAAGGCATGGATGACTGAGTGTTGATGATGGAAGGAAGAAAACAACACAGTAATGGCAGTCTACTGCTTTTTCATATATAATTAGCAAGATAGCAACAGACACCACTTGTTGATCATACTTCTCACAGTCTCACTCTTAACCACCCCAGGAAGCTCAGAGTTGTCATTCTCTTTACCAATACAACCACTGATGACACCCTGACTTGGACAGCATGCTGCATGCCTTGGCCACTGTTCTGTGCATTCTTCTACAGAACTGGTTCCCGTACTTCTATTCAGTACAGAAAGGACCATCCACATTCTCACGAAGTTAAGAACAGCACAGCAGGCATTCACCATTTGAGGGACGCTGAGAATGCTGTTGTCCAGCACGTCCCAGTGACAGCATTATCTTGCAATAACCTAACCTTGAAGCAAAATTTGTTTCTGCATCCATTTTGCATCCATCCATATGTGGCTAAACTAGGCACATGCTTCCTTGTTGGAACAGACTCTCATGACTCAGAGTTAAAAGGGGTCAAAGTCACCAGTCCCTTTAGCTACACAGCCCTGACCCACTCCCAAAGCAGGTATGTTTTGTACAGTGAATGGTAGAGACCATACAGAAAGAACAGCATCCTGCTGTTAAAAATGAAACAAAAAGCAACTGTAATCTTGAATACAATGGACAAATATTAGTGTAAAATTTTTCCTGCTTCACTTTGAGAATGGAATAGAATTCTTCTAACAGTATTTGAATGTATGTTTTCCTACAATATGTGTGTGTGCATCTCTATATATTGTTTATATTTTTAATACATATTTTTATATGTGTATTTTTTAATGGCAAATTACTCCCTTAAATTCTTTCTGTCACCATCCTACAGCGAGCCTGAAGCCTTCAGATCCACTGCACAAGTGTCTACTGCTTGACCTAACAGAGCGACAGCAGTAGGTGTTTGCTAACATCTGTGGAGATGACACGCACAGCTCAGCAGTGAAACAAAAGGCAGTAAAACGAAACTTCTGCTGGTAGGACTTTGCAGGTACTTGCTGGATTACACTCCAGGCACTGGATAAAAATCAGTGCTATCAGATGTAGACTTGAATTTGTTTCTTAGACCCTGCTTTTTTTTCCTTCTCGAAGTCTGGTCCTAATCAACACTTCTTCATTCCAGTGTGTACTCCTCATTCACTCCATCCCAGAATTCTGCCCTTTAGTCTCTCAATGAAGTTCTGGTATCATTGTCTCATCAATCTTCATCTTTCTCATGCAGTTTCAGTCTCTTGCTACTTCTGCCCACAATCTTCACCACTCTCAGTTGTACTTCCATCACCTTTTCATTATCAGCCTGCTTGTAAACATAACAAATGTAAAAGCTACTTGCTCTCCATCTTGTTCTTCCAGTAGAACAGACCTATTATTCTGTTTCTTCCTGGTCTCATTTTCTCAACTTAAACTCCTCATCTATTTCAGACCTCTCAAGTCTTGACTATCCTTTGGACCTGTGCTCCTTGTCAGAGCTGTCTCTTCTCCACTCACTTCCTTTCTCTCCCACACTTTAATCTTCCGAAGCTTTCTTTTCAGTCCCAGCTTCGTCTCCAGAAATTTTATTGCCCACTCCACCAGCTCCAATTGCCAAAGTCATGCTGTTAAGTGCTACTGAACTTGACTGTCCCAGCTACTATGAATGCCACAGCAGTAGCTAGGATCAGCTAACTCCATTTCTTCATGTCAGTTCTCTCAACCCTTTCTTACAGGATTTATTTCAGATAGCTTCCACCTCCTTGAAACTTAGTCACCAAAGACACAAGTGCACTGAAGACATATTAACATGCACTGAAGTCATTCTGATGCTTGGACCGAGCTGGATACCAAGCATTCAGGATTTCCTCTATAATTATTATCCCTGCTCAGCTCTTGAAGCACCACAGAATGACAGAACAGTTGACAATGGACAAGATCCCTGGACATCATCTGGTCCAACCCCCTTGTTCTAGCACAGTCACCTAAAGCCAGGTGCCCAGAACCGTGTCCAGGCAGATTTTTAGTATCTTCAAAGAGGGAGTCTTCACAAACTCCTTGGGCAACCTGTGCCAGTGCTCAGCCATCCTCACAGTAAAAAAGTGTTTTCTTAGGTTACAGGGAACCTCCTATGTTTCAATTTGTGCCCATTGCCTCAGGTCCTGATGTCAGGCATACTGAAAAGAGTCTGCCTCCAACCGCTTTGCATTTGGCCTGCACATATCCATATACATTGATAAGGTCCTCTCTGAGCTTCCTCTTCTCCAGATTAAATAGTCCCAGCTTTCTCAGCCTCTCCTCATCAGGCTGTAAAGCAACATATGAAAGAAGAATCGAGACCAGGGCACTAAAACTGGGGCCAGGTTTTCTGGGAGGTGAAGGGGAGAAGATATGTGATGAATGAGGAAGTAGCTAGCTGACTGGACAAACCCATGGTGAGCTCCTCCTGCAGTCTGAGTTGCATTGACTTTTTGTAGTTTACAATAGGGAACTCAGACTGGTTTTATTCACACAAGCTGATGGACCGAGGATTTAAGTGCAGTATAAATATATAGAATCATAGAATGGTTGGGGTTGGAAAGGACCTTAAGATCATCTAGTTCCAACTCCCCTGCCATGAGCAGGGACACCTCACACTAAACTAGGTCGCCCAAGGCTCTGTCCAACCTGGCCTTAAACGCCTCCAGGGTTGGAGCATTCACAACTTCCTTGGGCAACCCATTCCAGTGCCTCACCACCCTCACTGTGAAGAACTTCTTCCTTATATCTAACCTAAAGTTCCCCTGTTTAAGTTTAAAGCCATTACCCCTTGTCCTACCACTAGAGTCCCTAATGAAGAGTCCCTCCCCAGCATCCAGTAAAGTTGTATAAATTCTCACAGAAAGGTTGGGACCAGGGAAGGTCCAGATGATGGAAAAAAAAAGAACACAGGCCTGCTCTAAAATGCAAGAAACTACCGAATTTGGCAACCATGCTTTGAAGATTATCTATGCAGAATTAAGAATTACAGTTTAACAAATTGAAAAGAAATTGGTAGGTTTTCAAGCAGGTAAGACAGAAGCCCACTGCTTACAGACACCTGCCTGGCAAATTTTATGTCTCTCTTCCCTCGAGGTGCCAGAAATTCTTAAAGAGAAATCTGTCACAATTTTTCCTTACTTTTCAAATAAAGTTTTCAAAATCCTCATTTTTGGTGAGGTTTCCAGAACTTTACCAGGTATTTCACATGCCTGGAGATACCCGTTATGTAAATTTTATCCTGAACTAAGGAATGTTACAGAAAATTGAGAACAGATTTTACAGTAAGAGATGGTGTTAAGCATCACCATTATGCTACTGGCAACGTTACAAGCTCTTTCTATATATATTTCTTTTAATTCTCTTAGTACCGTGATTTCACAGAATGGCCAAGAAGAAGAATTCCATGTAATAAGTATCAAGACAATTTTAGCTTCATAAATGTTAATACACTAAAAATTATTTTTGCCATTTACATTTCAGTGACTGGAAGTTAAGTGAGTTTTCTTTAGCGTGGGAAGTTAAAAATCCTTTCAACTTGGAGAGAGAAAAGGAGGTGTAACCATGTAAAACAGCAGCAGGTACATTCTGATTTTACACAGAGGTCTATTTACTTACCACCGGCTTGGCTATATTAGAAAGAAGTGCTTCAAGTGCTTTTGTTTCTTCATCCTTTTCTTAAAAAACAAAATCAAAGCAAACAAGAAGTACCCATGAATATTGTTCAGTGACTTTACAGTGAAAAAGCTCTTCAAATTCAAACACTGCACACAGACTAAAGTATTTATGAAACTGAACACCTCGCCAATTTCCATTCATCTAGGGCAACATAAAACCAAAAAAAGGTCTCAAAGTCATTGTTCGTATAAAACTACTTCTAAATCCGTTCTATGATTTATGGAATACAGAAAGCCTGGTTATCTTTTATTAATGAATAACTTTAAATAAACTACTGCTCTGGAGTACTTAAGCTCTTGGCTGAGTTATTTCCTATAGATTTTTCTCTTTGGATGTAGATGCAGTCAAGTTATGGTAGTTTAAATATGTTATTGCACCTTAGCTGGCAGATTACTGGTAACACTGTTGGCCTCCCTCAATTGCAAAGGCAAACCTTACCTTAGTCTTCAGTTATGTCTCAGGGAAAGAATCTAAGGTATTTTGTTTCAGCTGAAAGTAAAGCTGAGCTTTATAAAGGACTCAAAAGATTATACAAAGTGGTTTATGTACTTTCTCTCACACAGTATTAAAATTTTATTATCTCAATAGAGTAAGTGAACAGGCTACTCAGTTTTGGAGATGTGGCCAGGCATTTTTAATTCACTTAACCTGCCTTAATCTAAAAAGAAAAATCAAAGCCTGGCAAAATTCTTTAAAAGCTCCAGGTCAAATCTATTTTCAACTTTAGTTTCAACAACAACCTGCCTTAAAAATATAATTAAATACATTTCTGTTTGTTATTACAGGTCTAAGTCACAGCACGTTATTTTCCTAAATGTCTCCTGAATGAAATAATTTTGAAGAGCGGGCTTTTCCATTTTTCATTTAAAAGACTTCTATGGAGCCCTTAATAAAGTTTTTGTAACATATGTAAGCAACAGTACATTTTAGCACCTGTGCCTTGGAAAAGTTAGCTCACAGTAAGTACTAACTAACTGAAAGAAAACTGAAGCCAAGACAAATGCCACTCTGGAACTATAGTGACAAGTGTTCATTCAAGTTTGGAATAACAGTTCCCAACTTGTGAATTCAGATTGTGTCTCAAAGGTGTCCCTTCCTACTAAGCTTTCACATGTTTTCAAACAGCTCTTGTAGATTGAGATTTCTTGGTCTTGGTTAGACATACTTTCTTCACATTCCTTTTGGTTTACAGCAATCTAATAGATATTGGCACAAAATCATCACCTCAAAGCAAACTTCAGTGAGCTGAGAAAATCATGGTTTGTTTCCTTCAGCATCAAAAGTTACAGCTCCCTATTCTGAGAAAATTGGACTTGGCTGATGACCAGTTGCATTCTGAATCTGAAATGCTATGTCAGTGACCTGAAAGTTCCATAGTGACATATTATCAAATTCAAGGACATTATGACCAAGACTGAGTGAATTCAGTCCACTTATGAGATCACAAGCTTTCCAGTGAAATACAGGTATTAATGATAATCACGCTTCCTATGGTGGTATCTAAGAAAAGATTAACTCACAGAAACTAGTGTGAAGACCAGTCGTCTTCTAAAAAGGCCTTTCAATGTTGAGTTGGTAGGGACAGGCATTATGTGAATTTTACATAACAACAGTACATCTTTCACAAAATATTCCTCTTTAACAGGAAATCTACATTCAACTCGTATCAGACATCTGGTTCTTTCCATGTTTTCTGCAATATCAAGCAGTCCAGCGATACCCAGCAATTCCTTAAAATGTAAGCACCAGTAACTCTGGACAAAGCACAAGATTTTTCTTTCCTCAAGTCTCTGTGGAGACTTGCATGTCAGTGGTTTTGTTCTTTTACACCCATCTGCTCATCTGTGATGAGCAGATCCAGTTGCTCTTAACTCCATTCTACATAAGTTGGGGCAGTTACAGGCTACTACCCAACTTCAAGATTGTTAAGTGTGGTGTTCTATCTACAAATTCTTGTTCCTTCAGATACTAAGCTTGCATTATATATTATTTTCGTTAACACTTACCTTCTACTTCTGTGCCTGTCTGAGAATTGCTTTTTCCTTTACCCAAAGACTTGCTTTTGGTAGAACTTGTGCTTATACCAGCTGCATCCTGCCCTTTTGTAAGTCCATTGTGTTCACTGGTAGGAGAAGGACATTTCTGAGGAGATGATGGAGGACTGTTTAACTTATCCTTCTGAGTTCCATGTCGATCTTTTAATTTTTTTTGTAACCTTTCGTATGTTTTACTAGACCTTTCGTCTCTGAAGTTGGATCTTCCATGAGCAGGCAGAGTATCTAAATGAAAGGAGGAAAAAATGAAAAATAATCATTAAGACCAGAATGTAATTAAAAAACTTACTGGAAAATGCTATGTGTGCTAAGTGCACACTTGTGTGTGAAATCACATCTTTACTGCTATTGGAAAACTGAAGTGTCCAGCAGGTAATGTGCTGCACACTAAGTGAACATTAACAACATGTGGGAAGGAAAGATTACACTTTCTCCCCTAACATCTTTTTTCTACTTAAAAATTACTCTTATACTGTTTCCATAATCCTCCTTGAGCTGTAAGGTACAGGATAAAGTCGCCACAGGAAAAAAGTGCTATTTTATTACATAGGAGGAGGTTTGCTTTAATGCTGAATAAAAAAATACAGAAGTTTTGGAATGCAACTAGTTCTATTACTTTAATGATGTTTCAGCAGAAATCAACAGGGGAAAACCCCACAAAAGCATTGGGCAACTGAAAGACACTAAAAGACTGAAGATAGCATGGCTACATCTTGTAAGTACACTATACTGGTACACAGTAACCCGAGGCACTGGTGCCATATCACCGATGTCCCACCTCTAAGTCAGAACATGGCTTTGGAAACAAGCCAGCACCACACCAGTGAAAAAAACCAAACTGCAGATTGGTGAACTTTTCTGTCCAGTTCTAACATTTTTATCCATTTCAGCTTACTGACTCAAGAATTTAAATCAGAGTACCACATGGCACCAACTCTTTCCTCAGTGTAACCCTACCTATGATAAATGATGAAAGTTTCAAAAAAATACATCCTTCAAAACCAGCATAGAATTTGTCCTTTTTCAGGTAAATTGCATCACTTGGGCTGAAGAACGAATTCATTATTTTGTATTTCTTATGTACCGTAAGAATAGAAAACAAGATTAAATACAAACTCTCTTGCAAGATGGATAAAACCCACAAAACCAGAGAACTTTTCAGTTTCTGTTTTACTAGGTTAACTTAATTCTCAGAGAATCTGACAGAGGACTACTAGATAAGCTGTGATTATTTACAAATTTGATATTTACTACCATTAGCGATTTAAGTGCTCTTGTTGGAGAACTACCATGCAATAAGTACTTCCAGGTTTTTCCCCACCTTAAATTCAGACTCATATAGGACCTTAGCTATGAGATTTGACTTCTTAGGGTGAGAGCCAAAGTCAGTGGTCCAGAATTAAATAGGAAATTTACAGCAAATATGTAACAAATTACAGCATCTAACCTAGCTTCAGGACAGTCTGGATGGGACTTCGAGCAACCTGGTCTAGTGGAAGGTGTCCCTGCCCATGGCAAGGGGTTGGAACTGGATGAGCTTTAAGGTCCCTTCCAACACAAACCATTCTATGATTCTACAATCCCTAGTCCTTTAATTCCCTAAATCCAAGGGCATCTTACATATATATTTAAAACAAAGCAAAACCAAAGAATCCCACTTTATCAATTTTTTTTCTACATTAGCAGTTTTGCAGAATCACCAAATTAATAAAGGGATATACCCTAGCAGCAGAAATCTAAAAAATACTATTCCATTAAGAAGTATCCTTTACCTTTTATGCATTTAAATATCATACTCTGATCTCTTCATTTAGCAAACTAAAAGCAAATACCTGCCATCTACAGAAAACCAAGAAATTAATAAAACTATGAATAAGCACCCAAGAAGCATCTAATAAAGGACTGTTACCAAAGTAGTGCAAGGAAGAAATAAAGTACAACTTCAGAATACAGAAACACTAAGAATTCCAGGAAGACATCAGTACAGTCTTATCTGACAGCTTTGTACATGACGACTATTTAAGCACAGTGACCACATGGAGGACATTTTTAAAGATGTTTTTTAGTAGTATCATAGAACACTGAGGATCTATGCATCTACGGCAACATCACAAAGTTCTGTTTAGCCTCCCCCTCTATAGTGTCTAGCTTTTTCCTCTAAAAAAAGCAACCTGGCACTGCTCTCAAAGACTTCAAGGTCAGCACCTGCCTTACTGCAGAAGCTTATCAAAAGAAAAACAAGTCTGCCAGAAATGTAAATATTAATCTAACAACCCAACCCCTGAGTTAGTATACACATACACATTGCCTCTAAACGATATTAAAAGACAGATGCAAGTAACACTACCAAACACATCTTCAATATTAAGTTTAGGTTGGTAACACCTGATCATTCAAGTTGTACTTCAGTATAGACATTGGAATAAATGCATACAGTTTTATGCAGAAAAATAGCAAATGTTTTTACATAATCAACAGCAAGAACTCCCATTTCATGCTTCAAATGGGATACTTGCAAGACGAGGTCTCAGAACAGTGCTCAGGTATGGACTTAAACTCTGAATCTCAGAGGAAGGCATCAGCTGAATCACTACAAACACTTCCTGCATTGCTTGCCTGGGCAAACCTATAACTGATACACATATGAAACAGTCTGTATGTTTAATTAATTTGACTTGTCTCTTCAGTGATCCATTAAAATAACTTCTGAAATAACAACCTTCAGTAAAAACAAGACTGGTATCCTCGTTAAATTTTTGTGTATAGCTCCCGTTCAAACTGCAGGTCTTGCTTGACAAAACTCGGGCATCCACGTAACAGATGTTGGAAATGAGTAGAGCATTATTTCCTTTGACAGAACTTGCAATATTTGATAAGCTACTTACCCAGATCCCCGTACACTTGCGAGGTGTGATACTGTGGAATGTACTGTGTTGCCATTTCACCAGCTCCGGTCACAGGTGAGTATATATGACGTGGTGGAGGGGGTATCATGGCTGGAAGAGGAAGGAAGCCAGGCAGTGGGGGATGTGGAGGCCTGTGTATCACTGCGTGACCACCAGGATGAAATTCTGGAGCCTGGGGAACCACCACAACCCTTCGAACACCGTTATCCTCAATAACCTGCACAGTGAGAGACAACGCACCAAAAGGGGAATGACAGTCTGCAAGGCATATTTCTGTAGACAGAAAACTAGGAATAGTAAACCCCTTAAATGTGAGAAAATAGGAGGAGAGCATAAACAAAAAAAAAAAGGACAATTAAAGGGCTACCTATGTTAAGTGTATTAACTGCAACGATGCCATTCATTTCTCAATGTGATGAGGAAAAACATGTTTAAAAAAAACCAAGACTGTAACAACATCTTATAAACAACCAGGTATATTTATAGCATGAGCCTAGCTTCTCCCCAGGGCCCTGTTTCCACCCTCACTCATACTGCTTGTATGCTACACTGCTCCTCATGTTTGCTCGACAGCGTAACAACTAGATTGCTCCCTAGAAGTGATTTGGCAGGTGGACAGACCTCACTCCTCACAAATAGTGATAGAAAAAGCACAACAGTGTCTGGTCTTTGTTCTATGCCCACCCCAGTCCACCAGCACTAACCCAGGAGGCAGATGCCATACTGCACCCCACAGTGAGTGGCAGCCTTTGCCTGCATCAAGCTGTAGAAGCACAAAACCCAGCAGGATGGTAGTCAGCCCTCGCAAGACTCCCTCACAACTCAAGGTAGTTTTTAGGAAGAATTTTGTTTTCTTTCCTCTCCCCTTGCCTGTCTTGTACCCTGAAGGAAGCCACATGCTACACACGGAACGGAGGCCTCCGTGTCAGCCTCTGCCAGACTCCGGTGTGCAAAGAGGCTTGTTGTACAAAAATGGCAAATGGGAGATGTGACAGGACAAGCCTGCAGCTGAGGTACGGGAGTGCGGCTTTTAGCAATGTTGTTAGAATTTCAAAGAAACAAAAGTAGCATATGCAATCCCATGGTGAGAGTAAGCGTGGTAACATAAGATACTTAGAATCATAGAAGAGTTTGGGTTGGAAGGGGCCTTCAAAGGTCAGCTAATCCAATCCCCTGCAAGAAGCAGGAGCATCTTCGACTAGATCAGGTTGCCCAGAACCACATCCAACCTGGCCTTGAATGTCTCCAGGGATGGTGCATCCATCATCTCTCTGGGCAACCTGTGCCAGGATTTTACCACCCTCATTGCAAAGAATTTTTTCCTCACATCCAGCCTGAATTTCTCCTCTTTTAGTTTAAAACCATCACCCCTCACCCTGTCACAACAGGCTCTGCTAGAAAGTCTTTCCTTATAGGCTCTTTTTAAGAACTGAAAGGAGTTGAGTTGTGCTCTCCACGGCATGTGTAGCTTGTCTGGGGTCTGTAGCATATAGAAATCTGGTGGAGAGCAGGCACAAAGGCACTGAAGCAGAAAACACTCACAAAAATATATGACTGATGGCAATATCTAGAGATGATCTTGACATGATTTTACTTGTATATATACAGGTGTTAATAACTTTAGTGTCTGGATGCCAATGGATAAATTGTTCTCCACATCCTAGAAAAATCCTGTAAAATAATGCCACGGCAGGGACTGCCATGTAGGCTTTTAGATTAAACATTTATCCAGAAAACGGGGAGAAGAATGGAATCTGGAATATCATGACTACATTCAAAAACAGGGAACAAGGAAACCCTACAACCTAAGTTTTCACTGACATTTGAAATGAGGTGTGAACATGTACACACATACGCCAATGAGCAACCTGGTGCAAGAGGAACAGATCAACAAATCAAAGTTCTTAGTGCCAAGCTGCTTCCAATTCCACTGTTTAAGCTTAAAGGTATTATGCTTGGCTAGACTTACTCCCATGCCCTGGTGTGGTCAGTTCCACCAAGTCCATGACAGAATGCTCCTTGGAGGATCAGTCATTGTTTTTTCCAGGTCTCCATTAGGGGTTGGTGTGCATCTGGTACATCTGAAATGGAACTTTCACTTTTTTTTTCTCTTACAGAGACCTAATTTATACCCCCCAAAATGATCCTGCTAGCTGAACCAATGCAAGCTAGTGAGGCTGGTCTAGGGTTTTGTTTCAAAACTTCACTACTATACTTAGAAAGACAGTTATGTAGACACAGCTGTATGCTTCTGGTGTAATGACAGCATGAGGATCTCCATGCATATGCAATAAAATTCAGAAGACATAAAAGTATGCACAATGGAGCTGAACCCACCCTAGAGAGCTGAAAATTAATGTAAATTACCTAAGTGAATATGGCTTTAAAACACATACACACCGTGCGACTTTAAGAAAGGGGCTATTTTCAGTATGCAGAAATTGTCCCATATTGGGAAAGAGTAACTTCACTGAAGACAACATTCTTCATATCTGTGCAACCATAGCTGTGTGGTATCCTAAAGGCAGGATGTATTAACAGAAGCAAATACAAATAGAAGTTCTGCTGTCCAGTGAAATTATCTAAACACAGAAATGTTGTTTTAATTAAGTCCTTTTTGCTTACAAGAAGAATTGCAATATCATGACTTTATAAGCAGATTCAGATTACATAGGAAGCAGTTTCCATTAAAAACAAAAAAAACCAAAACTAAACCAACAAAATCCAGGCTACTTAGTTTATAATTTATTTGTTTTCTTAGGTCTGCTAATACCCTAAGTAACTCAGAAATAGATACCTAACTTATAGCAGCAGGGACCTTCAGTTTAATAGTGTAAAATGAAGAGTTTGATAAGTCTGTAACTGTGCCTCTAAGTCAAATATCAACTCAATGGTAGGCCTCTCCCAGGCAACTATACAGATAAAACCCCTCCAAAAGCAGTAAGAGCATTACATCAATTATACAATTTTAAGTTTAAAAAAGTAAACAAGCTACCAATTATCCTAATTGTAGTGGCAAAACATGTAGTTCTGGCTTAGGCCTGTTTGTCTGAGTTAACCAATTAAACATCGCTGGACAACTCACTACAGACAGTTAATACAGACAACCTAGAGAGGATGAATAAAGATGCTATTTCTTTCAGAGTTTTACAACTACAGAAAAGGAATGTAGAAGTTAATCAACTAATGAATTTTTACTTATGTGATATGAGAAAAATAAATATGCTTTATTCTGTAGTTATGCCCAACTTCTAACACAGGAAGTATCACTGCCAAACAGGAACTGAAGTAAGCAAAGGCATAACAGAACTAAATGAAAATGGATAGACAAAAGATGGTTATGCTGAAGTTGTTCTTCCAGGCTGATAACACTAGACATTTAGCCGGTTTCCAATTTCTCTCAAAATATACCTGCAGTTGCTGACATTTAAAATTGTATTATACATGAAGAAACCATGTAAGTTACTTTGCTGGGACTGCATTAAGTCTGGGATAACTGTTAGCTCAACAGTTTTAGACTTTCCTGTTTGCAAAACTACTATCAAATCTCCTGGCTTGTAACAGGAACTTCCATCCTAGAACTAAACAGCTGCTATGCTTTGTCAGTAGTAAATACTTCATAAGCCTTATAAACTACAGGATTTCCAGGACTATGATACTTCTACTCAAATACAGACAGCAGACGTGAGCTTGTTCCACTTGTACTCTGAGCTTCACTCTGTACAGTGAAGCACCTTCAGTTCAAAAGCCAGAGCGCTGTGTTAGCACAACACCTGCTTGCACTAACAAGCTCCAATGAAAGGCTAACAAGCGTGCCTCAGCAAGGCCCCGTCCTTCAGATTGTCTAGTGCAAGTCACCCTCAAAGGAAGGATAAATGCATTTTATAAATACTACTGTGATTGACACAGGTTACACAACTTTTTAAACATTAAGTACCCCATCAACTGAAATTAAGCACTCTAGAAATACGGTGTAACTACTCAGAAATTCACTTATCTCAAAAGTTGCTTCAGTTCTTTAAAAATTAATTCTAATACAAATCAAGACTTTTTATTATGACTTAAAGATAAATGGACTTTTACTATTATTTTTAATTCATTTTTCTTCCACTTGATTGGGAACTCAACTATGAAGGATACACAAATCAACTTACCAGACAACTTTCAATAGATGAAAGGTAAACCCACAGAGTGTTAAGTGCCTAATCTAACAGCCTTTTCTTTTGCTAGAGGACAATTTCTTAAGCTGTTCAGATAATTAGTCCAACATCTGCTAGGCACTGTGGGTTTTTTGGTTGCATTTTACATGCTGTAGTCTCCTCTTGGTGTACACTGCTGGATGCAAGCCGAGTCAGAGGCAGACTGGTCACAACACAGTATCATGAGAATGACATTATGGAGAGCTGTATTCATCTGCTCTAACTTCTGGGTCTGACCTACTAACCCCTAGACTTGTTCTGTAGTTGAGGGAAAGAAAATGACATCTAAAAGGCCATAGATCTCATTATAACACAAATGTCAAAATCAGCCAAAAGGAACCATCCTTTTAGTCCAGGTTATCTAGCTCACATTTAATTTTTGGGCATCTAAACTAGGAATCTCACAGCAGTGAGAAAATGAAAGTCCCATTTTAAGACAAGCTGGGGAAGCATGTATTATATGCTAATTTATCCCTAATGGACAGCAGACATTTTTCCCATGTTGTTTGCTACGCTTTTTCTAACTGATCTGTTTTAGTCCTTACCTGCACGGAACTTCTGGACATGAACTATGAACCTATATAAAATTATATTGGTGCCAAGAGAAAACATCCACTAACACAGAAATCAGTACAGGTCCTGCACAATGAGCAGCTAGCTCCTGACTGTATTTTATATTCAGAGGACATCTAGTACATTGGGATCCTGAACTCAACAAGGAACTGTGGTTGTTATTGTCATGTAAGTAGTTAATATATAACTAAACAGATACATACACAGCATGAGAAGTCTCCCATCACAGAGATACCATGGCCATCTCCCCTTATACACTTGCATAACCACTCTGAAACTTGATGCTATTTACTGCATTAGCTATTATGGTTTTACTCTCATAATTTGCAGGAAAAGAAATAAAATAATAATCAAATGAAGGGACATACCTGTGGGGCATATCCAGGAGGCACATAAATAGTAGGCACTGAACCATTTGGGGACATCATTGGAACCTGAGCAGGACCTAAATGGGTTACAAAAATATTCAGTACAGTACCATTTAATGATCTAAGAAAGCTGAAAGAACATACTGAACTGCAAAGTCTCTGTGAAAACTATACAAGATAACCTGGATAAACAAAGGCAATGCACTGTACAAATAAAATTATAGCAAAGGGCACTCTTAGAAACCTAAGAAGCACTTATGACAAAACCAGAAACAAAACTAAAAAAAAAAAAATTAACCAGCAGATATTTTTTCCTTCTCTGTCAGGAAAGTCACAAAAGAGCTTATGTCAAACCTTCTTAACAGGGGACAAAGCAAAAGAAGTGTCCTGAGAGGAAAAGACAAAAGAAGAGACTTTAAAACAGAAACAAAACAGGCTATTCAAAACAAATGGCTGAAACCAGATACCGTTCAGTTAAAGAGTTGTAAAGAAAATGACTTAGAAAATACCTGCTCTGTTACTATAGTCTTATCACCTGAAGTAGTCTCAGTGCCACAGGAGTGGGAGGTGGCAAACAGGACACTAACTTAAGGTCCCAGGGGAAAACCTGCCATTACAAACCAGGAATTCTATTCCTGCTAATGGGAAAAGTTGTGATACCATGATGATCCTTGTACCATGCAAACCAGAAAAAAACAGTTTGCAGACACTTAGATAAATATGACACAACATGAATGTTTTAAGGTAGCATCTGAAGATAAAGTACTGCCTGGAATATCTGATACCTTGAAAGAGCACAGGGATGCTGTCAACATACTTGGATTTTCTAAAAGCTTTTGGCAATCTTTCTCAAAGACTCTTAAAGAAGTAATGCTGCCTTTGGTTAAAAAGGGAAAAGGGCTTTTCATGAATAACTAATTGGCTTGAGAACAGGAAATGAGGAGAAGCAAGTGATCAGCGTTCAAAGTGTGACCAAAGGAGTCCCACAGGCACCCAACCAAGAACCTGATCAATATATTAACTTCTGGAAAAGGAAATGAACAGCAAAGTGACACATTTCTGGTATGCTGTCAGAGCTGCAAAGAATCTCACAGTACTGAATGATCAGATGATAAAAAAACAGAAGAACTATTGTTGATAAGTGCAAAGTAATGCACCTGGATAAAATCAGAAGTATTTATTTACACTGATGAGCCATAAATTACCTGTAAGTAAACAGACTATGGAGTTACTGTATCTAAGGAAAAGTATTTCTAAGGAAATACCAGCTGAATGTTGTTGAGAGAAAGAAAGAAAGAGTACATTAAACATCAATACTAACAGGACAGAGAACAAGCAGAAAACACTGTTATGCTATGGTATAAATCCATGCTGTACCTCAATACTTAAAGCACTGTGTTTGTCTCCACCTTTCAAAAAGAACACACAGAACTACAAAAGGAAAGGAGTTTTACAGTGGCTTTTGACCAGTTTTATCAGGAAAGATTAAAGAGACCAGAATTATTCCGCCTGAAGATGGTTAAAATGTAAAAGGGCTGGCAGCAGAGAAACAGCAAAAGACCTATTAAAAACCAACCAACCAAACAAAACCCCAAACAAACAAAACACCCACAAACTGCCAAAAAATGGGAAGATAGACCATTTACAGTTTCTCACATGCAAAACCAGAGATATTAAATTAAATCACTGGGTAAAAGGTTTAAAACAGATAAAGCAAATTCTCATGAAATGCACAGTTAAATTATGTAACTCACTGCTTCAAGAACATTGTCAAAAATTAAAGGTTAGGTTCAGAAGAAATTAAACAAATTGAGAGAGGTAATCCATTAAGAGCTGGAGGGGAGGGGAAGGCGAAATACAAGCATTACTTTTAGTTCAGGAAGCTGGAAACAAGCAACTTTATTTCTGTGTGCCTGCCCTATCGCCTTCAGCATTTGACACTGGCCTCTAACAGAGCAAGCACATTGGCACAGGCTTCAAAAGGGATTGCCTACAGAGTCCTTACATTCTAGTGTTTCAAATCCACAAGGCAACAATCGCTGAAGTTTAATTATTAAAGAAAAACTGAAACACAATAGAATCTGACCAGGTTTTGTGGTAAGCACATAAGGTTGCGATTCAGACACTCCAGACTCCCTTCTCCAAACTTCCAATTCAGTGTAGTGAAGCCACCAAAAGCAACAACCTGACTGTCGGTGAAGTTTCAGTAATACTTCTGAAAGGGCATTAATAGTTCCACATTAGTGTTTTATAAACTCAGTTAAGACCTGCAAATGGAAAGTACTGAGTAAATGCACAGTACAGTATATAAAAAATTAGCATACCTCATTCTGGTAAGTATGAACCTGACAAAAATAAAGATAACCCTGTCCAAATGCCAAGGGCATTGAAGAGGAACAAAAACCATTCTTTAAAAAAGCAGCATGTAATTGAGCTTGATTACATGTACTATAGGGACTTCTTTAGAGTAAGATCTAGAAGTCTGGAAATGTATTACTTAGAAAGATTAAGGGACTTCTTAAGAACAAGGTCTTAATTGAAGGATTAACTGGACTGTGTAACAGCAAAGAATGTAAAGACTACAGCAAACTATAAATTGAGAACTGAACCTTCTTCAGGTCTTTGTGCTCAGCTGAAACTCAAAAATGTTTCAGTGAAAGTTTCTGCTGAGCATGAAGTAGTAAAAATAAAGTGAACTGAAAAGCAGCAAAAGAGAAGCTGAAAGTGCTTCAGTGCATTAGTTTACAATAAATTCCAAAAGATCAACAGTAATGGAAGCATACTTCCTGTAAGTCACCACTCAACCAAATAATGGTTTAAATTCTTACATAAGGTGGACTTTACACAGCTTGTATCTTGTATTGCTTACTTGTACTTTTTCCATAACAAACACAAAACACTAACACTTTTATTAAACTCACAATTTTAAACCAGAAAAGCTTCAGGTAAATTGAGAATTAAGACCCCAGTTATTTGAACTTTTTATATCAAACTCAATGTCCTTGAGAAATGTAGGAACTCTAACACGAACAGCCTGTTTCTTGGTGAACTGGTGGGTATGAAGTGTATTTGGCTTTTTTGTTTTGTTTTGCTTTAGACATTTGAAGAATATGGTTTAACTATCTTTTTAAAGCTTATTTATTTAGTGCTTTAATCTCTCTAACAAGCAAACAAAAAAGCAGTTATCTCCAATCCAGTACAAAGGTTGATCCACAAACCCATTTCCAGTATAGCCATAACCTAATGTTCACAAAAGACATAGAGGCAATGTATGAACCTGAAAAGTTACTGCAGTCCTGCAACAGAGTCAAATTAGCAGTTTGTAACCTTGCATCCCATCCTTAACACTTTAAAGTTACAAAATTAATGAAAACATATTTTTAATATTCAAGACGTAACTGTGGACTCTAATTTACTTTGATTAGATTTCCAAGTGGCTGTGGAATGAAGTTGGATTGCAGAGGAACAGTCAAGAAAATGAAAAGCATGGAAAAAAGTTGGCAGACTTTATACATTTTAATGAACATAAGGTGTTTACAGTGAAATTACTTATTTTTTTGACAGAAAGCATATTACTACCTACAAAAAAGAAAAAATTTAAAAAAGCTTTCCTGTATCTAAAGATAAAATACTAATATGCTATAAAATCAGGTATTTTTTTCCTTTTAAAAACAACTCTACTTCAGTGAAATACACTGCAAGAAGAATTTTAATGCTTTCAGGTATCAGCTAGATTGGTGCATGACAAAGCCAGTGTGTTTTGCCACAAGGCGAGACGGATTATAAGGCGCCAGAGCAAACAGCATCAGAATTTGTGTTTATCAAACATCTCATTTTCTATATTGCACATAAATGGGATTGAGTTCATCCAAATCACTGTATTATAAAAGCTGATTATTCAAGGCCAGGTTGGACAGGGCCTTGAGCAACCTGGTCTAGTGGAAGGTGTCCCTGCACATGGCGGAGGTGGGGTGGTGGAACTGGATGATCTCTAATGTCCCTTCCAACCCAAACCATTCTGTGATTCGAAGAGGAGGTCTCAAATCTTCCATATCCTCTCAGGTATACATTTCTCTTAAATAATAAGCACAAGAGAAGCATTGTGGGACAGAAAACAAACACACCACTGTGCTTCACACATTCTTCTTGACAGATGACTCATCAAACACATTAAAGGTTTACTTAACACAACCAAACCCAAGAAACAGATGTTTCACCACACTTCTTGTTTATTATTGTCCTTAAATTTGCTATTTCACTACTACGAAGGGGGAAACTTGCCAAGCATTTTGTCCTAAGTTAAAAAAAACCCCACAAACCAACCAACACCAAGGTGCCTCTCAAAGAGTACATGAAAGTTGTGCCCTTAAACGGGAAATTCGTAAAAGAAACCCCAGCAAAGGGAGCCCCGCAGCAATAGCAGGTAAAGTTTAACACGACTATTCGAGCAGACTGTAAAAACCTCATTACACTCATTACAGCTACCACGAACATGTGGCAATATTAACGGTTTGTCACTGCGACCGTGGCAAACTCATCTGAACACAGGAACAGCTGACGACGGGAGGATGCCACCACCGCTCGCCCAGCGGATGTAGGATGTGTCTCTCCACCCTGCCCACTGGCACGGCCCCATTCCGTGTCTCCCGCAGCACCCCGGCACGCCGCGCACC
>NW_009939511.1:64096-66696 GCF_000696875.1 Nestor notabilis | reverse complement strand
CCTTAGCCGAGGTGAGCTGACACGGTAGATGATGTGCGTATGCTCCTGGCAAAGGCTGGTTGCACTCTCCATGCTGGTCTCCCTGCTTAGACACACAGACTAGCTCAGGTGCCAAAGAAGAAAGTGTGCAATGCTGTGGGTAAAACAGGAGTATCCATCATGGCTTTTGAGCTGAAAAGTTTGCCTGTGCAAGAAGGTGAGGCTCCCAAATTCTTTCCCTCAGCTAAACAAAGCATTTCCTGAGCCACCTGGAAATGCCAGGATGAAAATGACAGTAACCACTTCTTTTCCCTACTCATGTTGCGCCAAGTGTGAATTCCCAGATCCAAGCACACCAGGCTTTGGTAGCAAATTGAAGGAAGCTAGTGTAGTCCCTAGAACAATTTCAGATCTGTTTTGGTACTACTCTAGTCTGAAGATGACTTAGCAGGCTGACCCAGGAGCTGTCTCTCACCAAGGCCCTTTCTTTTAGCAGTCAGCTTGATACTATGTAACACTATTTGGTTATTCTCAATACCTAATTGATCATCATGCCCAATTTCTTCCACAGTCTAAAATTACATCTGCAAAATTTCCCTGATTTTCAGAAGTAAATGAAGAAATCCATTAAGAGTATACTCTTGTAAACCTACTTCTGTAAGCACTGCATCATTTCCCTAGGATCCCAACCTGCGAGCACGTTTAACATCTGGAGCACGTTTAACATCTGAAGCACTTCTTAGTGAGAAAACTTAAAATCTTGCTATTTGCCTGACATGAACCCAAACCGTCTTCTGTGCAGTCAACACAAGCTGGGCACAGGAAGTGCTGAGTGCTTAGTGCAGATATCCCAAGCTCAGCTATTTTGAAACATGGCGGGGGGACACAAATAGCTAGCAGTGTGGACAGAAAGGACTGAATCTGGGGGATTGTTATGCTTAAGCTTGCCTTTCGAGCGTGTAGCTGTCCTCTTGTAGGCTGTGTAGATAGCCACTGCAGGGAGTGATCCCACGGCTCCCTGCACCAGTCAGTGTTACAACTAGAGATGGCTACTGGCCCACCATGGCTTTCCTCATTTCCAGACAGGGTGGCCACATCTTGGCCATGATTCATGGGTTATCAAGGGCCAGGAAACTCTCGCCATGAATCATGGCCAGGCACTGGGAGAAAGCTGTCTGGTACAAATCAAAACTGTCCACAACCATGCAAACAACAAGAAAGTGTAGATGAACATATGCAGAGCTGGTGCCAGCATCCTTTTCCTGCTTCAGTTTTCTAGCAGATGGAGCCAAGGCAGCTGAGTGAGGAAGCAGTGGTGATGAGGCTAAGGACTCTCTGAGTGGGCTTCATTTTCCATGTGAGGACCTTCCTTATTTCCCCTGTAAGGACCAGGTCAACTTCTTATTTTAAAAACAACTCCATAAACTCTTAGAAATCCCTGAAGGAAGAATTAGCAAATAAATAGATACTGTATACTATATCATTATTTCTCATTAACAAAATAAAACCCCAAAGCTTTATGTGATGTTTTTCAGGTCATTAGTTCCTAGTCAAAAGAACACCAAGAATTCAAGTTCAGAAATAAAGTAGCATTAAAAAAAATAATTGCCATGTGAAAAGAATAGGTGTGTTTTCTTCTTAATTTTGGATGTGCTAATATTGAAATTATATGAGATCAGCTGGCACAATAGAAAATGTATTTTTTTTAACGAAGTCCTATTGGTACAATTATTATTATTTATTTTATAATAGCGAAGTGACTGGAGTTCACCGGAGTACCTAATTCTTGCAATTGTGTGCTTATTGCTTTTCAGCACTGCATGCCCACAGTACGCCTCTCCTCCAGAGTGAGGGATGTATTTTCAGATAAACCACTCAGACAAAGGGGAGAGAGCTGAAGCCCAGCTGCAGGGAGTGGTTTGCTCCAAGGCACATGACAAGCCAGTGACAGATCTGGGAATGGAGCTAGGTCACTTTCTTTTCTAATTAATTTAACGTCTTCCACTATCTGATGTTCAGCAACTGAACCTTGGGAGCACTGTGTGTGGAACTTATACTAGAGCTGCTGTGCAATATGTCTCAATCTTATTCCTTAACTGACCTGAGAGCTTGTAGTGCATAAAGCACTGTTCCTTTTACAGTAACAGTGGGAGGATTACTCCTTGAAATCTGCCTTGTTAGGACCTCTTCGTGTGCTTCATATACTGAATTAATAGAGCACATCACGCCTCCACATTTATCATGTGTGTACAACTTATTATGGCATGTAACAATTAGAAATAAAAAGTTCCAATTTGTTATTTAAATGAAGAGCAGACACACTACAGATGATTTATATAGCACCAGCAGCCTATGATGTACATAGTTCCAATTAGAACGAAAAGTGTGGGAGGCAAAACATTCCTATGGTAAACCAAGCCTGTATACTAGATGTTAAATCATTAAATTAAAGCAGGGGCTGAAAACTGTGCCAGATATCCTACCATCTGAACAACTAAATCAGACATGTATTTAAAAAGAACAAACAAAAAAAAAGGAAGGTGAAGGATAATGCACTGAGTAGCTCAGCAGGTTTCAATGGGAGCCTGCCTAACTCCGCACTCACTTCACAGGGAAAGTGA
>NW_009939511.1:20781-64065 GCF_000696875.1 Nestor notabilis | reverse complement strand
CATTCCTGGGGCTGGGTAGCACTAAGGGAGGAATCAGCCTTCCTTTTTAGTTTCCAGATTGTTGTTTCATAGCTACATTTGGCTTGTAGGTGTGTACGTGCATTTGAAGACTCCCTTATGCTTCATGTGTCTAGCTGGTGAAGTTTTTTTTCAGTTAATGGTACAATTAACTTCAACTGTCAGTGACAAGGGACCTGTTGTTATGCATCTTCTTCTGTATGCTTCATGGCACCTGTACACAAATTCCCCAGGAAAATCAGTCCATTCTGATGCTATTTATTTGAAGTCTTTCCTGGTGTTATCTCAGAGATTTTCCCAGAAAGTGCAATAGAAAAGTGCAGTAGAAGAGTGTTGCAGTGGTATTTAGTTCCTCTCTGTGCTACAGTGACCCAGTCAGCTCACACTGTCCTCAGTGAATATGGAAATCCCCTGCACTCATTACTGTTAGCTCTGCTGTTGCATCAGATGATTTACAGCAGGGCAAAGATGGATTCCACTGGTTTGCTTTCAGACCTATGCTTTCATGTGCAGAAGTGTTAGAAACTTACCTTTTCCTCCCATGAAATAAAAATTTAAATGCTGTAGCTATCAGGAATCTGGTCTGCTCCTCAGCTCACTATTAACCACAGGTGAATTGGCAGGGTATTTTTAAAGCTCTGATTGAGCCAGTATGACAAAATAAATAGCAATGCTAACAGTAATAAGATATTAACAGTAACAAAATACCTGGTTAACGGAGTAAATTTATGTTTGGAAGTTATATCTTTCAAATAATAATAATTAACTAATGCAAACGCTGACATTTTTTTATGCTTTCTCCTGCTGACCAGTGCTATCTTATTCTTTCCTAGCTTTCTCCCAGGTATCTGTATCTGCATATTATCACTCGTATTTAGACTGAGTGTTTTTGGCTAGGGATCTTTTCGATCAATGATAACATAAAATTTAGATCAGCTTAATCTTCATCTGTGTCTGTGATTTATACACTGGGCTAACGTAAGGAGCAATGAATGGTATTAAATCTGAATCTAAAAGCTAATCTGGTAAAATACTTGAAACAGTTTCTATTTTTCAATGCATTTTTGTAACACTGGTGCTGCTTTTTGGTTTTAGAATAAGGGCTCCTAGGGCATGCTGGGCTAGCAGAATAGTTGTAAGGGAAGCTTCAATCTCCTATCTTTTCAACATACAAACCTGTACCCAGACTGACAAACCAAGGAGATCTGAGGCATAATTTCTGCATACTCCTTTGTGTATCCTGAGGACTCTTATTTCACTGAAATTCTAAAAAGACAAACACAGAGCAGTAGGTTAGAAATAGGATGATGGCTCAGACTCTTGACCAGCTTTCTGTTTTAAATCACAGTGGCCCAAGACCTCATTTCATAGAAATCTTTACTTTTCCAAATGGTGATGAGCTTAAAATACAGACTGTGTGCTCCTTACATGTTTGGGACCTTCAGGAGGCATGTGCCTTAAATTCAGGCAAAGAAGACCTACTATTTATCTTTTGTAATTAACTCCTGAGAAGCAGACTAATGTCACTCAGTTTTAACTCTCAAAATAACTTGAAATGTCTTGATATCAGGGGGAGGAATGACAAATAGCAATAGAGATAGTAGGGCAACCCTGCCAAATCATATTATCTGTTATTCAGAGGGAAAGTGAATTGACTGGAACCAGAATCTGGTTAAACAGATGATACGGTGGATGCCAGTCATCTTCAAGAACATAAAATACTGAAAACAGCTGACACAGCTCGATTTGACATGAGGCATCTGTACCCTGCATTCTTTCTGTCTCTTCTCTTTCTGTTGGCCTGGTAGAGATCACAGTGGCCTCTGGGAGTGAAGAGGATGTGTAGACCATATAACCAAGAGCTAAAGGTGAAAGATCATAGTGAAGCACTACCAGGAGTTGATAGCAGTATCTGCCAGACTGTTTTCCTGCGAAAACCTGGGAAATACTTTGAGTCTGTTCATGTCACATAAAAAATTCTCAAAGAACTTCAAGAACTTTTCTTTAAAGGGGAAATGGATGCCACTGTTAAACTGCAAGAAAGTGGGATGCTTAGTTAATTGTTTGAGCTGTTCTATTCTTGACAAATTAAGACCTCAATGAAGCATTACCCTAGAAGGTTCTGTAGCTGTTGTGATAGAAATGGTAGCCATCCCAAAGCATTTGAAAGAATCACTGCCAGTGTGGCTGTTAACTTGTCAAGCCTTCCCAGGCTCCTTGCTTTAAAGTCAACCTGAATGAAAAATTGCAAGAGGTAGCGGAGTGTGTCTGCACACCAGTCCCCACCTTATTTGAACTCAAGCTGGGACTCACATAGAAAAGGAGCATAAGAGTGCATTATATATGTGATAACATATTTCCAGCATTTGTTATTCACATTAACAACAGGGCTAAAAAAGTTGCCTAACTTCTCCATCAAATTAAGCATGACTCTATAAATAGAGGGTACTACATATATTAAAATTAACCGTGAGTTCTTGATTACCATAGTAATTAGTAATACCTTGCTAGCTACAATACATCCCGTAAGAGTCTGTTTAAACAAGTCAATGCAACTGAATTTAGGTGTAAATAAATAGGATTTATTTCTGCACAGCCAATCTCCAGGCTGCTACAGAACATGCACTGCAGAGACAGCACACCCTATGTACCTGACAGCACTGGAAGAGTCATTATAAAACTAGGGACAGGGCAAAATGAGTGGCTTGCAGTCCCCTAAATACATGCTATTACTTTAATAGATTGATAAGAATAAAACAATACCATCTTGGCCTGAGACTGAACACCATGTTGTCTTAAAATTAAAGGCTAATATATTGACTTCTAGTTTTCTTTAAATTATAAAGGCAATCAAGGCCATTATGGACCAGATTTATTTTACACTCACTAACATTGCATTTTTCTCACTTTTCATTGGTTGTATTTCTGAACCTATATGGAAAGTAGTTTCAGCAACACAATCCAGAGTAATTTTTCCACCTTCTTTTTACATAGGATTTTAATTTCCCTAAAGTCCAGCCAAGGATGGAGTGCATTTTATGGCAGTCTGTGCATCCTGGTGTTGACATGAACAGCAGTAGTAATGAGGTGAAATGTTGGACAACATAAGGCTGCAGTGGATTAAAAATGAGTCTTTATGCAAATAACTGTGCTGTGCGAAAGCTTTAGTATAGTTTCTTTAATCTTGTTGCATTTGCTTGGGTTGTTCAGCTTATACTTTCAGCTGCCATTTGCACTATCTCAGATTTCATCTATCACACCAGGTTTACATTTCTGGCTTGCCTCAGCATGTGTCCAGAGTAAAAGCTGCTTTAAATACCCACTAATGGATTTGTCTTTCTTGTCTGGTTTCCTGTACTGTACTTATGTCAGGTATCAAAACCAAGAGAGGAAGTCCATTACAGAATGAAGGATAGCTCCTGTCTTCAACTAATTGCCCTGAAGGGCATTTGAGGTGGGAAGCTTTGTTGTTAGTGACGTGTCCCTGTATACTGATGTGGCTTTTTAGACTTAAAAAGTACTTCCTCTAGCCAAAAGTTGTTCTTGCTTCATTATAGCTAGACCTGTGTTCTTTAGGACTTGTTTTCACAGAGAGGACCATCTTTTGTCTTTTTCAGTGAGTAAACATACAGTATCATCATTGTTGTTTTGACCTATCTTTCTTACGCAAATCCTGCAATAGGAAATAAGGTTTTGTGAATGTACCACAGATTTGTGGAGGCCCAGCTCTGCAACCATGGGTTACTCTGTGGTGGTTGAATTCCTGGTCTTATTGATGCCTGACATCTGTTTCAGGAACTATTTATCTTACTTTTAAAAAAGATTTTTAGACATAAAATATAGTTAGCCTGGAAAAATCAAACCTTAAACAACTATTTTCATAGCTCTTAAAAAAGCCCTGATAATTCAAGTGTTTCAGCTTGTTTTAAAAAAGTCAATTAAGCTAAACTGCAAGTTGATTAATAACTATTACATGGCAGTCTAAAGATTATATTGCTGTATATATTTAAGCTATTCAGCTGCTGTAGTAGGTGCTTTAGCTTCAGAAAAGAAAGATTATACTCAAGAGAGCCTTGGCAATATGGAATTATGTCTTCTTTCATAAGATCATCAATCTAAGAAAGAATTATGTGCATAGATGTAAGACACATAATTACATATTGTACATCTTTGTAAACACAAATTTAACATAGAAAATTCTAGGACCAATGAATAACACCTTCCAGACTTACTCCTGAAACCACATAATTTGGGTGTGCAAAGTACTCTGTATTCAGAAGGTAGTTAAGTAATTCTTACAAGGTTGCTATTGCCCTTAACCTGCAACACCTCAAAGCTCTAGTGTGTGTTACTTTGTGCTTTAAAGATCCTTGTGTAATCAGCCTTCTGTAGTACTTTTTGTAGATTTAGAACATTACCCAGAGAGAGGGAAAAGGGGAGCATGTAGGAATCCCTTTTTTAGCTGATAGTTTTGTGGAAGCTGTTATTTCAATGCCTTGGAAAAATACAGGAGGAAACTTTGGGTCTAGGCTTCTAGTGTTAGGTTCAGGTTTTGGTATCATTGTGATATTAGAAAAATACAATTTGCACAGTTATGCTTGTATAGACATTTAATAAAATGCATATATTTTAAAGCAGCTTAGGAGACTACAGAAAAATTCAAATCTGTTTCTGGTGTGTTCTATTCCTGTAGTTTGTTCTGGCTGGCTGTTGGTCTACATGTACATAATCCTGCTCCAGAGGGTGAGTTCAACTAATTGAGCTTTTGTGAGTTTCCCAGCTTTACATACCCATGAATTCTGAGGACACATTTGCACTCTTTGATTTAAACTTTCGACAAGCAGTACAAAGGAAGAGCACTCAGAATTACTCGATGTCCATGGTCTTTGCTCCTTTCCTAACCACATCTCCCCTTAACATTCACAGGTACACACTGGTGGATATTTTACGCGCCATACTTCTTTCTTTAGAAGCCATGATAGAAGACCCTGAGCTTCAAGTGAATGGATTTGTTTTGATTATAGACTGGAGCAACTTCACTTTCAAGCAGGCCTCCAAGCTCACACCAAGCATGCTTAGATTAGCCATAGAGGGCCTTCAGGTAATATTCTTTTTTTTTTTTTTTCCTCATTCTCCTTTGTTTTGTAGTTCATTACAAATCTAGGAGGCTAAAAAAAAGTCTAAACAAAACAAAAAATCCAAGAACTTCTGAATAGCAAGGCTATTAACACCTTAAGGTATCAGTGGACAGTAATCAGTTTACCTTGTAATTTTGCACAAGGTTAATGAAATATGGGTTGCTGCTGCCACACCAGGTTGTTTTTTTTTCATTGATTGCATTGGAGACCTGCTTTACACCATTTACCCTGAAAAGCGTGGGGCACTGTGATTAGACAGTTAGCTGGGACTGTTTGCTTACTCAAAGTTCAGCTTGTGCTTGGCTTTTTTGCTAAGTCAGGATTAATTTAAGCAGCAGCTTCTGTGACTGAGTATACAGTGATTTAAATTTCTTTCTGCTTATTGCAAATGCACTTTACATGGCACAGGCACATTGGTGGAAAAGATGATACATAACTCTTGGCTTTCTCCTATGATCTCTAATGCTTATTAAAATGAAAAACTAGAATCTGTAAGATAGTTGTTTTCTGTGCAAGCTTGAGTTGCTGCGTTAAAATACCAGTAATTCACTATTGTGGCAGTGTGCCTTGGTTTTACAAGGACATATATTTCTTCTCTGTGATGTTTTTATTATTTATACATTTTTATTACTCATAAAACAAAATAGCAGCCTTATCTTTGAACTTTCTTCACTTCGATAAAGCTATTTTTGAGGAAACTTGTATAGCAGTAGTATGGAGTTTTGATCTAAATCTTGAAATTACTTAACCAGTATTCAGCCTGCTGTCGCACACAGAAGGGTGATGACAGTTATGAGACAAAGATCTCAGTTTTCATTTTGTACTGTTTCCTTATACAGTGGTGTGATTCCATGGTCTTGAGAACTACATCAGAAGGCAGCAGTGAGATATGTGCTGAAATAGTGCTGCATTTCCTTTTATTGCTTTCAAAGTTGCTTTCTGTTTTGTGCTGTTTTTCAAAGTTAGCTATTGCTTTCTTGTTTAGAACATGACTAAATACTTTAGGAGTCTTTGTTTTCAAATGGTGGTGTTTCTTCTTGAACACTAATCAGAGATGCTTATTTTGAGGAGAGGTGCAGTGGGTAATTGCATCTGAAAATATGCATTGTCCTGCCAGTCTTCAGGTGGGCTCTGAGATTCTGTGTTCTAATGCCATTGATTGGTTCATTATGGAGTTAAGGTGAAGTCCATTGGCTTAATTTGGCTGTGTTCCCAGTTTTGTTTGTTCAACTATTCCAAGTCTAATGATGGCCAGCACCCAAGGCATCATTTTGTGCCCGCTGTCTTCAGTCCTGTTGACTCCAGAGATGTAAAACTGGGCATGAAATGCTCCAGAGGAGGGACTGAGAAGGCACTGAAATGGCATTGTAAGATAAAACTCTCCGCAGTGCTAGAGAAATCTGTCCTAATCTGTGACAGGTATTGCTACTTGTAAACAGCAACTTTTTCAAGGCACTTTACCACAAATCTTTTGAAGAAATCAATTAGTTGTGCTCTCATAATACAGTGTTTAATTTTCTTTGGAGAACTACTGAGGCAATGAGGGCTAACATTCTTATACTAGCAAAATTGATTCTATTTAATGATATCCTCCCAGTAGTTATACTATTTGGGGGGTTTATTTTATTTTATTTTATTTTGTTATTTTGGCATTTTTCTATGTAAAGATATATTAGAATCAATGGAAAGGACTAAAGACAATGTCGTGGTTTAAGCCCAGCCGGCAACTTGGAACCACGCAGCCGCTCGCTCACTCCCCCCCTTTTCCTTCCTCCCCCCGCTCCCGGAGGGGTGGGGAGGAGAATCGAAGGAATGTAACTCCCACGAGTTGAGATAACAGCTCTCCAGTAACTAAGGTATAATACAAACCACTACTGCTACCAATAATAATGATAAGAGGAATAACAAGGGAAAAGGACACAACCGCTCACCACCCGCCGACCGATACCCAGCCCGACCCGAGCAGCGAGCTGGGCCTTCCGGGTAACTCCCCCCAGTTTATATACTGGGCATGACGTGCTGTGGTATGGAATACCCCTTTGGCCAGTTTGGGTCAGGTGTCCTGCCTCTGCTTCCTCCTGGCTTCCCCTCCTCTCTGGCAAAGCATGAGACTGAGAAAGTCCTTGGTCAGAGTAAACATTACTTAGCAACAACTAAAAACATCGGTGTTATCAGCATTGTTCCCAGACTGAAAGTCAAAAACACAGCACTGCACCAGCTACTAAGAAGGAGAAAAAATGACTGCTGTAGCTGAACCCAGGACAGACAACTGCACTGAGCATCTTAGAGGGAAAAACTCACTTCAAAAGCAATTGCGATCAGGAAGTAAGTAAGAAGAAAACATGGTGGAAAGGTGTTATGGAGAGACACTGGGCAAGGGACAGGCTTATTTGCACCTTCTAGCACGAGTTCATGACTGAAATGTTACACTGCCTTACCACCAACAGGGACTGCCTTTTCTTTTATTTTGGGACAAAAAATGCATAGCAAAACCATAGAATTATAGGATCATTTAGGTTGGAAAAGACCCTTAAGATCATTGAGTCCAACCATAAACCTAACAGTGCCAAGTCAACCATTAAACAATGTCACTGAGTGCTGTATCTGCACATCTTTTAGTTACCTTCAGGGATGGTATCTCAGCCACTTCCCTGGGCAGCTTGTTCCAGTGAGTGATAACCTTTTCAGTGAAGCATTTTTTTTCCTGATGTCCAATCTAAATGTCCCCTGGTGCAATTTGATGCTGTTTCTTCTTTTTCCTATCATTTGTTGGGAAAAGAGACTGACACCTACCTCCCTGCAGCCTCCTGTCAGGTAGTCACAGACAGCAACAGGGTCTCCCCTCAGTGTCCTTTTTTCCAGGCTAAACAACCCCAGTTCCCTCAGTTGCTCCATGTAAGACTTGTGCTCTAGACCCTTTGCATCGTTCTGAATGATGTCAAAGTAAAAAGTGCTTAATCAGGTGGTATGAAAAAGAAAAAGAACAACTCACTCTGTTTATTTATGGTCTTTGGAAATACTCTCTGTTTAATCAGAGAAATTGAATTTACTTTGGCTTATAAGATTTAACAGGGCTCCAGATTCTGAACTTTACCATTTGGAGAATTTAAATATTTGTGTTACTTGGGTAGAAAGGGACAGGAAAAGTGGGATTAGTGACCACTGAATTTGATGTCAAGCAAATCCCTTTGCCTCAAAATGAAATCTACTAAATTTGCATTATATTTACTTAGCTTCCATGGTGATCAGAATATTCAATATAATACATACCAAAGAGAGTTGATTACAATCTATGTCATTTTGTGGACTCTTCACAACTGCTTATTTTTTAGGAAATTGCTTTTGAAAGTAAGGTAAGTAAATATATAAAGTTTTCCACTTTTTTTTTCCACAAGTTTTCCACTTTTTTTTCCACAAGTTGTGCTGTATGCTTTGCCTGCATATCTATGTTAAATGGGAGTATGAAAAGAATCATACCCCTAACTGACTTGTGTACATTAGAAAACCCTCCTAGGCAATGTTTTCAGGAAAAGAGCCTTCTGGCTATGGAATTGTTAATGTTAAAGCACAGTGATTATCTGTAAACTAATGTGAATTTCCAGCCTATCCATCCCAACAGTGCTGTACCAACCAACTGGTGCAGTGTGGGTCAGTGCTGATTTTTAGATCAAATGGCTTTGCTAGCCAAGAAGCAAAAACCTTCTGTGGAGTCTGGGGCTTGGACTCTTGATGCTCCAGCCCTAGCTCATACACTGGCTTTGTCCTTTTGGAAACATGGAGCAATACTCTTCCCTGCAGATGCTGGTGGCTACAGTGTTTTTGTTGCTCCTCATCAGTGAGAAGGAGGATTTGCACTTAGAGCCCTTATACCTTCCATAGTGAAGAATAAGAACATAAGCTAATGCAACACATAATATCCTTTTTTTTTCTGACAATGGTATGTCTGGTGCATGGGTGCCTAGAAGTACCTAGATGCTCAGAGGTGTGAAACCTGAGCAAGAGGAAAACATTCCTGAAGAGGTGAGACCAAAACCCATGCCCTGACTTTAGCACCTTGGGTTGGCTCCCCTGAGCATATTCAACGTGCAGATGTTTGTGAACCCATCTTTAGGTGTCCGCTTCTCCCCATTCATTGATTTATGTATCGAAACACCGATTGCAGGCTTGTGAAGGAGCTCATGTTACTCAACAGCTGGGTTCCTGAAAGCAGGGAGTATTATAGCGTTGTGTGCTGCACCACCTGAGTGCTTTGAATAAGTCCCTTTCAAAAACTTCAAAAAATTGACCAAGTTTTGCCTTTTTCACCAGCAAAGGATTACAAGACTTGATTTCTATTTAGCTCGTAATAGTAGCTGCATACATGACAGATTTGCTTTGTATGTTGTCACTCAGGCAGGCTGTATCTCTAAATGCTTTGCAAAACTGCATAGTTATTGGTGGCTGAGTATTACTGCTTTTCCTCTAGGTAAAACAGTGGGGAAAAAGAGATGATACACATTTAAACTGAGAGCTGAACATATGTGGACAGTCAATATTGTTGCAGAAGACAGGATACTTGCTTTTGGGTTGAGGATGTTTACAGGACAAGACAGTGATAGTGTTGTGGGGGACAAGGCAGGTCTTTCAACTGATTGTGTCTTTTTGTAACAAAGGAGGGCTTCATAAGCTAAAACAAACTCGTTACTTTGAACATGAAAGCAAACCAGAAGGATCACAAAGACAGCATGCTTACAGCTGCTATTGCTACCCAAAGCATCTTTCAAACAGCTGTACTTGTGAGTTGTAAGGATAATAACCCAAATCATATTTGCTTCAGCAGCATAAGGTGGAAGTAGTAGAGATCAGAGCATGTACAGTCTGGTGATGAAAGGGACACGACTTCCTACTCCCATTTACTTTAAGCATGAACTTGATCAGTATCTTACAGGGAATCTTATCTGAACATCATGGTTGGTTCGCCAAGCACAGACAGTGCTTGAAAATTGCCACCTAGTTCTGGACTGTATCTGTACAATCAGCAGGTTGCAGTGTCAAGAATCCATTAAGTTGGAAACTTCCAGAACTAAGGATACCTCTGAAAACAGTATTTTGACTTCATATAATTACATGGTTACATGCTCTGTGCAGTGCATAAGGTTGTTAATAATGAGCTTAAGTAACAGTTGCTCAGTCCTAGCAATGAGTATCCATGAGCAGCAAAACAAAAAAGAGCATTAAATGGCTTTGCATCCAAACTTAAAACCATAAAAAACACTTACTCAGTGTTTGAGTTTTCTGCCTCTTTATGACAATAGGGATCTGACACTTCTCATAGTGCTTGGGAGGATATTAAAAAGTTGCAGGCTTAAGCTTTGATGGCAAAATCCTCTGCTTTCAGGAAGTCCAGTGAATCATGTAGCTGCTTTCATTCATTTTTTTATCAAAGAATTAAGCTGTCTGTAAACTGTAGAGCCTCCTGAATCCAGGGCCAGCCCAGAGAGCAGGGCAATATGTTTGTAAACAGCTCAGTTTCATACCAGTTCAACTCACGTTCTGTAGCAGCAGCAAATTGGATTTTCTTTTTCCTAAGAGCTTGTTAAGAGTTTGCATATATTTGATCTTCTTTACTTGTAAAAAAGGCCATCAAAAAGGCTTGCCAGCAATTTACTGTGGAGACAGAGTGGACTAGAAATGATTGTTAGTTCTAGCTCCTCACCTGCTGTCTCAACGGTCTTAACCTGGCAGGTGAGAAAGGACTTGACGACCAGAGCTTGAATTCAGTTGCCTCAAGCATGTCTCTATAGACGTAGCCATTATGCAGTGTGGTCACAGCAGATAACCTATTACCTGAAGACAGAATAATTGATTTCCTTTCCATATTCTTTCTGAAAATCATTCTAAATCACTTCTAAAGTCTTGATCCTGAGACTGAATTCTAGCATGGCCTAAATTTAGAGATCCTCATTAGATACTCTTTGAATGCATATAATGCCATGTGGGCTGATGCCTCTTTGAAGCAAATGCTAAGAAGCAGTAAGTTGAACTTGCCTTTCACCCCCAGAAATTCTGTTGTGTGGCATCTTGCTGAAAACTGCAAGGATGCTTAATGGAGTTAAATATCCACCATTCAAACGCTGCCACTAGAGCTAGCAGAGTAACTGCTGGCAATAGGTTGTCATCCTCCATGCGTACCCACACGAGAAAGAGAGTGGGCACTTTGCCAGTGATTTGCAGATATTTACTGTAAGCAAGGTGTGATAACTTGGATCTGAGGATATGGGCTTTAGTTCATGCACTTTGATCTAACTAGCACAGACTCTTCTGCTTGTTCCTCCTGTCCTTTTCCCTGCGAACAGCCTGTGCCCCAGTCTTATCCCTTCCTCAGTTCTTCGTCTCACTCCTGTTGACATTGACTGACTTTGTATTGCTCTTCATTGATGCGCCTTTTTGTCTCACTGTCCTGATGTCATGCTCCAAAACCCCAGTCACCGTGGGTAATTGCATTGCATGTTAAGTTCACCTTAGACTCCTTAGGAGAACTCAGCCTCTTGTGGTCTCACTGTCCAAATGGTCTCCACATCTGGCATCTAATCAAGCTTCAAATCTCCCAACTTCGAATCTCCTCTTAACCACTCTTCAGACCACTCTGGAAAGCAGCACTAGAGAGCGAGTCCTGATCTGTTCATGTATCAACTGAGTCCTCTAGCCACTAGGCTGTTAAAGAAACAGCCCTTGTAGTTCCTCAGATTGGAGCTAGTCTGCTGGAAGCTTCTGGTGATGCAGTGAAATGACTTTGCATGGTATGGGAAAAGAAGAATTTTTCTATCTTAAGTTTTCTTCAACGAAGTAGCCATGGTTAATGTAGAAACCAATGAAAATGCTCATAGTTGATATTTTTTCCATCAGTTCTGTCAAGAGAGAAAAACATTCAATTAAATTACTGCTGCTGGAGAGAAAGAGTTTCTTCTTGTATGTGCAGACTGTGTCTTTCAAGAGCTTTTGCTAAATGCTAACCACTTTTCTATTTTCTTTTTAATGGGAAACTGAATCTATCTGTATTAAATAAAGATAGTGATTAAGCTGAAAAACTAATATTATGCTAAGGCGAGTGACACCAACATGAGAAAAAGAAGGGCTTGTAGCACAAATGGGAATTAACTCTTGGAAGTGTGATTGATTTCCTGTTGTCTCTGGAAGGCCACAGTTCAACACCTATATGGTTTTAACTATTTCTCAGGTTCAAAATATAGAATTATTTTTGGAAGGGATTTTTCTTGGTCAAGGTCTAAATATTTCTTTTTGCTTCAGTATCTTAAGACTGTGAAGGGAATAAATAGTATTCTTCCTCATAAGGTCACTCAGAAATAAAACTGATTTCTTCTAAATTGTAATGTCAGAGACAGAAAACATGTTTTAAGATCATAGTTCACCTTCCTGCTAAGGCAGGATTCTCTCATGCATTATATTTTCTAGTACGTCACACAGTTTAATTTAGTCTTAAAGGCAAGTCTGGCATATGCTTTGGAACCCTTTCTATGACTTCCTGCTCTTCAGATTTCCTCTCGGCATTAATCTTCATTTTTCTATGTCAAAATGCCACCTCCTATAAAACTCTTTGCTATTTCACCATGTGCTGTTGGGTCCAAACCAGGAATTGGTGTGTGATTTTCAGTAGCCCAAAGCAAGGAATTGTTTGATGGTGTATCTATCTGTAACAGCAATGATGTGGAATAAGAACATGGAGATGTCTTATTTGCCACTGGAGATGGTGAAATGTGAAAATCAGTGGGATCCTCTTTATTTGGGAAACTTAAAGTTACGGTTTTTTGATACTGTCCAAATTGCCTGTGTTATCAATCCATTTTGTATACACATCTTTCAGGTTTACCTCATCAGGATAGGCTGGATCATTTTTTGGAATTATTTTCAGTCTAACCTTAGTGTTCTGTGATGCTCATAAATCCTCTGTGATCTTATTAGGTTGTGTACAGTTGGCTTTATTTTACTGTCTTCAGTACCTATTGCCTTTGCACATAGTACCTGTGATATCAGCTAAGCTTTCAGTGTCTACTCTCCAAAACAGTACAGTGTAATCTTTTTTGTGATTTTTGTTTATATTCCTTAGCAAGTGTTCAGCTCCTATGGCAATTATTTTTATGAATCTAATTTGACTTTGGTTATAAACAAAATGTTGACTTTTTAATAAGTGATTGCCATGCAGGAAAAACACTGCTGTGATATTTCACTACTGTTGAAAAACAAACATAGGAAACTTCTCTTGGGGGAAGCTCCATAAAAATGTGAAATTACATGGCTGGTGATGGTTTCTCTCATCTCGTGTTTCATAATCATAAAAAATTTAACAAAAGTCAATTCTCATATGTTTTAATAGTCATAACTATGTTTAAATAAATGCTACTCTGGTGATTTAAGCACACAAAGAAAATAATATTTCTGAAGAAAGAATTAGGTATGAACTCATCATATTCCAACTTGGGTAATATATTTTTTCAAAAACCCCCATCCCAAAACTCTAGGCAAAATGTATTTTTCTCCAGTAATTTCCTTCATATTTTGCAAAGGTTGGAATAGGTTCTTAAAAAGCATTTCTAACTCCTTATTATGTGCAACAGGAAAATAGTGCTTGTAGTCTTTTCCAGTGTCTTCTGTAATAAGATGTTTTATCTAAATGTAATGACTATCCCAACATGGATATCTTAGGTGGCTGGGCATACCATCCTATTGATGGAAATTTGGGTGTGTGTTCAATCAAAAAACTTAACTATAACTCCAGTGCCTGACACTGAGAATGTCTCATGTCAGCATCTCACCCAGAACAGTTCTAGCTATGTCAAGGTGCTTGCTGGTTCCCATGGGTTACATTTTGTTGTCCCTCACAGTATAGGTTTGAGTTCTGACTATAAAATGTGTATTCAGCCCCCTTGTTTTATGGGACTGAAGCCAGTACTGCACAGTGGCACTGGAAAATTCAATCTTGAAACAGTGATTAAAGATTGTATTTTCAAATATATTTGTTAATTTCTTGCTCTTTTAAGTTGGTTCTTAAGAATCTTTTAAACCTATGAGAATCATTTTGGGAAGGGCTTTCTGTCTGAGAAGAACTGAGTATCATCCCTTTGCACTTCCCCATTGAAAACACTTTCTGGAAGGAGTAATAGTTCTGCTGTGGTTCAGGAACGGGCCTCCCTAAAGGAATGTTTAAACTGCAGTTGTCAATTCTTACCTGTTATTGCACTAAATGTGCCTTAATACCCACAAAATCTGCTGAGTTTGTAGGGAGGTGCTTTCATCCTGCACTAAACTATTTGATTGAAAGTATCATTTAGAGCATTGGATCTTCTGGCTGAATGCCACCATGCTAAGTACGAAGGACCCAGGATAAATCATTAAGTACTGGTAGTCCTCCAGCTTTCTTCTCATAAAGTCTTTGCAAGGTACAGCCAGTCCTGAGGTCTGCGATGGATCCTTCAGACCTTCATACAAAACCCCCATAGAGTACACTCCAGAAACACTAGTTACATTCAGTAATTCTAATGCAGTAGTTAAAACCCCGGCCTTTGCAGTAGGGATTTTTAACTTGCAGGAGAGTCTATGGTAAAATGTAGCTTCATTTTGGGAGGAAGACAAAAAAGGTTTTGAAGGGTAGTGCTCAACAGAGGAGAAAAGAGGACAGAAAGGATGTTAGGAGGAGACAGGATAGTTATGAAAGGATATGGCAGAGTGTAGGGCAGAGTGGATATTATTGGCCAGATATTATCAGACCCCTCTAATTTTATTTGGGAAGCACATCACCATTACATGGTGACTTTTACAGGCACCAGATGTGCCTTGGGACTGTGTTCTTCCTCAAATCCTTACTCCACTTCCCAGAAGAATTATATCGGTTAGCTGCATAAGTCTAGCAACGTATTTTCATGTTGAGGGGAACCAGTTAAATAGTTATGATGGATGAGGGATTATGTGTCAGTAAGGAACTGGCCGAACCCCATAACTACTTGTTTTCCCGTCCTTTGTCTTTCAGGGTTTTAGAGACGCAGAATTGCAAGCAAGGTTTGACGTATGTTTTGGGCATTAGCTGAGCTCCATTAGGTCATCCTTTTCAAGGCTTTTTGTTAGGAATATTGAGCAATTGATTTTCTCTGGAAAACCTGAGGGTATCTTCATACTAGTGCTAGCAGTATGATCCAATTCTGTTCTCCACGGAAATTCAGCAGGGGTGCAATTTAATGAGACCAGTGAAAAGAATCTGACCGCTCTATCTATAGCACACTAATTGATCAGAGTAGCCACAATAGGAGGAAACTTCAGAGAAAATCAATGCAGTATCAAATGAAAGTAGCACTCAAGCCTCTAAAGAGAGCTGCATGGAAAGCCAATTAAGAATGAATCCATTTGACAATCCATGGGAACAGCTTGGGCCATGTGTGTTCTTGCTTTAAGTTGTGGGAATGAAGTCAAACTAAGCAACATCTCACTTGCAAGGTGAGCCTTACTATATGTTTTCTTCTTCATCTTGTTGATATTCTGTCCCATTGAATCTTCTTGATGAATTGTTTTACTTTCATATGGTGACTGTAAATGTCTTTTTTTAAGAACTCCCCTTTGATAACCTTATGCTATTTTGTAATGAGCTCTGACGTCCCTCCCTGAGGATGGCAGCCACACTGCATAGCAGGACTCGGGCACAATCCCATGTCTCAGGGCTTTCACTTAAATGCAGGGAGAAGGTGGTCTGTCTACCTCCATTCTCATTTCTGTCATTCAAACACTTGTAATCATAGTAGATACACAAGCCATAACTATTTGTACTCATTGCTAGTGTTTCTTAAAGCTGTGTAATGGATCTCTGCTTCCTCCTAATTGCATTTTTTCCTCATGGTATCTACGAAAGTCCTGAACAGCCCCCCCAGGCTCCATCCCCAAGAATTTTAGTTTTCTAGCAGGTATTCTCCTTTACTGGGTGTTTCTCCATGCCATGGGGCTGGCTGCCTTTCCATACACCGCTTTTGGGTTGCTGTATGAGGATGGAGCAAGCAATAAATTACCATAAAGGCATTTTATCAGTAACTTGCCTCAGAAAGAGCCAAAAGGGGAACACATGTACATTTTGGTGACTTTAAATGTGCTTTTTGTTCTTGTGTTTGTACATACACAGAAGTTTTGCCACTTCTAAAAAAGATGGCAAACACAGTGAGGGGGAGAATCACTACTTGTGCCTTACATACCAAGCTGTCCAAGCTAATAACATGCATTTTCTTTCTTTCAATGCTTAAATATGCTTGCTTCATTTTGTGGCATGTGGGATACAGTGCTTAGGTTCATTTCCTGAGGAAGAATGCACATTTTTTCTTCAGTAGGATAATCAAAGGAATGGCATCATGAAGTAGCTGCATGAATAATCCTGATTTTCTGCAGCTGAATGGGAAAGGAGTGAATAATCTGTACCTTCCAGGAACAGTTATTTTCTGTGGGCTAAATTTATATAATACTAATAGCTAAACATATTAATGGTGCTACTTTTTCTTTCATTCAGTTTTGAGCTTACGTGGTGACATGGAGTTGTGGCTTAATTAGCTAGATGAATAATGTCAGAAATATTGTCAGTTATCAATATGATCTTCATTTTGCTTTGAGCCCCAACTGTGAATCCAGTTCCCAGTGACACCAGCAGTTGCTGTGGTGAACTTTCATAAGCTAGTCTTTAATCTTTCATTAAATCACAGGCTAGGAAAGCAGACATGAGGACTGAGATGAAAAAAAACATGCATTTGCAGCACTGATGTCTTCTCTGTAAAAAAAAATATGAAAGGCATGCTGCTGTTTTTGGGAAAAAGATAATTGGCTGCAGCAGTGAGCACAATCTTTCAGCCATGTATATTGTTTAAGCAACACCATGAAAGAAGAATCTGCAGGATGTAGACAGAGGTGAGATGTGTGGAACTTGAGAGAGGCCAAAATCAAATATGACGCTAGGGCCTGAATATGATGAATGGCTTGGCTTTGTTGTGTTGCAGTGTTTGAGAACAGAAGTAAAGGTGGCAATTTTAGTAGATCCTCTTCTAGCTATGTTGGGCTTTAGCTGGACATTTTTTGGAGCAAAGGCTGCAGCTTTAAATATCTGGAAAAGAGAAGTTTTCATGTGAACTATCAGCACAGAGATGATGTTTGAACTCACACTGATACATGGGGAGAAGGTAAAGGGACCAACAGCAAAATACTCTGGGACCGGTATGAAGCAGGGTGGAGCAGGAGGGTCTTTTGAGAAACAACACTGAGTTGGGAGGGCAAATGGAAACTGGGTTGTGAATGACGAGCTCTCAAGCATTTGGTGCACTGAACTGAGATTGTAAGAGTAGAAGTATCTGTGTCACTGTTAAGGGACATAAAGGTGCCATTTAAAGCTTTCGTTGTGGAACAACTTCCCTGAGTACTAATTTGGGTCCATACATAACTCTCATTCTGTGCTTTTTTGTCTAGTAAGAGAATATTCTTCTTCCCCACAAACTTTAACATACTTACACCATTATAGCACTGTGGGTCTAAGAATACCATCACTGTAGTTGTTACTGGCACAGGTCTTCTCAGCAGTTTATTTCTGCCCAGGTCTACCAATGCAAAAACTCTCTCCCGTTTTTGTCCTAAATCAGTCCAGGCCCCGACTGGGACTAGATGTTGAGCCAGTGCTTCCTTACTCTGTGGTGTGAATACTTTCTGGGAAAAGGAGTACAATTGTAATTTCATATTTGCTTTCCCACACTAGAAATGGGAGAGCCATAATTTTACACTTTGGAAATGGAAAAGCTATTAAAGAGGCAATAGGAAACAGAACTACAGCTGCTTTGTTTTATTTTGCAAATATATTAATTGAAAAACTGAGAAAATAGAAAAAAAGAGTCTGGATGGTCTGATGTCTGATGGTGTTTTGTTTTTTGGTTTGGTTTTTTTTTTTTGGTGTGGCTGGTTTGTGGGGTTTTTGTTTGTTTGTTTGTTTGTTTTTGGTTTGGTTTGGTTTGGTTTTTTACAGATTTTAAAGTTCAGATTGATTTTCTTTAAAGTTATGAAGTCTTGCTTGCAAAGCTTTTATGCTTTCCCTGAGGCTTCTCCTTCCTGGAAAGGTTTTTGAGAATTTTAACTTAGTCAAAAGCCGTGCACTAAGCTGTAATTTATGTTGCCAAGCTTTATTTCCCAAGGCCTTGCCTTCTCACATGTAGAAGCTGGTGAAACTGCAGAATAGAATTATCTTTTCCCAGTTTGCAAAAAGAGAGGCTGTCCCTGAGAGCACTCTGTCCTGTTTTCCTACCAGCATTAAGTTCACACTTATGTCCTTGAAAAATGCCATTTGCATGGATACGAGGCTGTCACAGGGCTGCAACATAGGTTATTGCTGTAAGATGGGAGCCTTTTGGCATTCTTCTGAGTCACTGGCACCATCTGTCCCTCTTCCTGAGGTAAGGCCGGATGGAGTGAGTGGAGCCCTGGCATGCCATTCGGATTTTTATTTGGCATTTCTGGGCTTGCATTAGCCACGGGCTGATGGGGTGTTTGGTTTAGGATAACTTGTTTTGTTCCATGTTCTGCAGTGAACCCCAGGCATTATCTGCTTTGATTCATGTATTGTATTGCAGGAGACATGTTTTGCTGCAAAGCAGAGAATTTCAGAATTAGTGGTTTTGCTATTAGTGCATCACATTGGGCTAGGTGTTACTTGCTTTTCACTTCTTCAGAAGCTTGAATTTCTTTTGAACACATGCTAAAAACTAAAAAGGGGATTCAGTAAGGATTCACATAGACTGCAATTCTGGTCACCCAAATAGTGTCAGCCTGGTTTCCTTCTCTGCTTTTACTGACAAGGTAGATGTGTTCCTGTCCTGTATCTCTTGGGTTTGATCTTTTCAACATAGAGTGAAATTCAGAGCCCTGGATTCACTAAGCCCAAACTGATCAAAAAAGCCCAACCCTTAAAGTGAATCATTTTTAGGCAACAAAAAGCATGGCAATAGACTAGTAAAGATAAAGGGATCAGGTTCCTCACAACACTGTGTGTGGGAAGACATGGTAAGTGTTGGTCTTGCAGTGGAGCCATGGTGTTAGAGCAGAACAGGACTTTACAGATAATCCCAAGGAGGAAAGTTTACTAGCTGAGTGCTCTGCAAGGATTGCAGCAACACCATAGAAAATAAAACCTGTGAGAATTTGACGTTATTGCTGTTAGTGAGCTTTCAGTAGTCTTACAAGTGAAGCCTGGCTGAGGAAGACAGAACAAGTGGGAAGAGGTGCGTTTCGGCACAGACATAACAGTGAAATGCACATAGGTAAAGGGAGTTCCCCAGGCATGATGTTCAATGAAAAGAGAGCAGGGAATAATGGCTGAAGTCTTTGGGATGGTGAAAGGTGACCTACAGCATTGAAACCTGGGGGTACAGTTTGCATGGAATAGGAGGACTGTGGAGGAGACAGAGAAAAAGTGTAATGCAGCAACTGAGGGTATCCTGTTTCTTAAGCATTAGCACTAAAGTAGAGATGGGATGAACAGTGAGTTATATTACAGTGAAAGGTACTGTAATGTGCTTGTATGCTAAGGAAAAGGAGGAGGAGGTTTGAAAATATGAGCTGTCACAAAACATCTTTGGGAGTAGAGTTAGAGAAGTTGGTGCTGAAAAGTCAAAACTCTGGGTTGTTTTCCAGGTAACAGGTGTGTTGGGGGCAGGTGAGATCCAGGCTGTGGAGCAGGACTCGGGGAAGAGGTTCTCATGTTTGTGTGTGCCATTTGTTTTGCCCTCGTTTTCAGAGTCCTGAAATAAGTCTTATTTACCTTAATATTACATAACAGTGAGTCAAACCCAGCTTTTTAACATATTTAGTTAGTACTAACAATCATATTTCTAGTTAACACATTTAAGGTAATGGCAAAGGTGTTGCAGAAAAAGCTCAAAGGTTACCTGCAGTGAGCATACAGGTGCCTTTCACCAAAACTGATCCAAATCTCTTTTCCATTCTCTTGAGCTAGACAAGATGCTCCAGTGCAGGAGGTCTGACCTTTCCCATCTGAAACGATGGTGTCTTTCTGTGTCTTTATGGTTTCTCTTCCCCTATACCCATTCACAGGCTCCTGTGAGCTCTGGCGCAGCCTCCTGCTCTCCTGAAGCCCTGCAGCTTTGGAGAGCTGGTGGCAGTTGCCTGTCCACAGACATCAGCAGAGCTGGTGTCAATTTGATGCAGTTTTAAACAAAGCTAGGCCTGCCAAGTTGGACAGAGAGTTACTTGCTTGAATTTCGAAATTCTGGCTTCTGGTTTGATTCTTGCTTCAGGCATTATTTCAGATCCCACATCTGAAGAAAAAACATCTTCTCTACCTGGCTGGGAGCCATGTCCAGGGCAATGCAGTATGATCTTTGCTGGGAATACGTTTCATCTGCAGCAATGGTAGATGATGCACGCACTTGTGCACATGCTTTGATAGTAAATAGCATCTGTAATTTTTACTGCTTTGTGTGGTACTGTAAAACACACTTCAGGATGGTGGATATGGATCAGGGAAGAATCATATTTATGTGGACTATATAAAACTATACATCCTGCTAATTATGCCACAATGTTTTTATTTTATAAACTTTGCGTTCTGGTGGAATGCACATTGCAAGCTTTTTGCATTGATGCTGCGTTACATTAATCTGTCATCACTTGTTTAACAATAGCACTTCAGAAAAGGTAATTCAGTTTTTTGTGAGCATATGTACATCTCTATTTTTCAAAAAACACAATGAGGGAGACCTTTGTTCCAAAAAGTAAAATACTTGTAAATTGATACTTTTTTTCCCTGTGAACTACAAAACCATAAAGAGGTCTTGATCACATTATTTATTTAGTATGAATTCAGCTGCTCTGTTAGCCTAGCTCCTATTCCCATCAGGGCCATGCTGTTCGCTCAGCTGATGATAGGGGATAAATGGTTTTTATTATTATGCTTATGAAGCCTCATATAGAAAAAGCATTCAGTACATACTCAGTAGTGGAGAACTGTTTCCAGACAGGTAAATTGTTTTGGAAAAGAAGAATCTCACAGCCCAGATAAGTTACTCTTTAAGACTATCAGAAATGGCTATTGGTGATAATATTTACAACGCTGCATGTGGATTTATTAACTATGTAATCAGACTGGGCCTGATTCCCATCTAATGCAGAGTCCAGCTTCTCAGAAACAGTTAGTTATGTGGCTGTGGCTGAGGTTCTCCAAAACCCCTGAATGTTCTCACCGGATCTGCTGGTCAGTAAGCACTAGTGTCCCTCACTTGCGGCTGATGTTCAAAGCTGGGCTCTTACTGCTCCCTCGCTTTTCACAAGTACCAATTTTGTTATTGATCCCAGTCTTTTAAGGTTGAAACCCTGGAGTTACCTGCTGAGTTAATGGGAATAGAGACAGAACTGACTTACTTAGTGCTTACCTTAAATATAAATTGCTCAGTCCTTCAGGAAAGGAACTGGAGTGCTGAATGGATAAGAATGGAACTGGAATGATGGATAAGAAAGTATTTTGCTTGGAGAACTGTTTAGACCTTGCAGCCATTTCTAATCTCCATTTCAGACTAGTGAGTCTCAATGTACTCAATTCAGTACAGAATGTGAACAGGAAGTTTCAACAACAGACAATATGAGCAGAAGCATTTGTGTGATACCAATTTCCATTAAAAAAATGCTGTTCAGTAGAGGTCACTACAGTGGGCGGAAACAGCTCCCAGGACTCCTTATTTACACAATAGACCTCATAATGCTTGAGTAGCCACTCTGTTTAATTAGTGGTATTTGAAAGGTTTAATCTGTGTAATCAATATAATTTAAAAGGTCTATAGCTTATATTTGAAAGTGAATATGTTTGCTTCGTATGAAGCATAGTAATTTAAAATTAGTTAGTTTTTTTTGTGTATTTCTTGCTCTTTCATAATGGGCAGCTGGAGAATGTCTCTAAGAATGTGTCTATGTCTGTACTTATAAACTAGACATGCCCAGGGCTGGTCCCTGCTGCTGGAGTGGCTATGTCCTGGCTATTAATGTTTTTGTTAACCTAAAAATATAGCTACATCAAAAGAGCATTTTGGGAATGGTGCCTTATTTCTGCTTACTTTTCAAATTGGCTGGGAGAGCACTAGGTGGCTTTGACTTGCTCTAAGTTTCACAGTATAGATAAATTAGTTCCTCCTCAGTGAATGCTTCTGGGTGCTATTAAATGCACGGTATAGGTGCTGTTTGGGTTTTGTAAAATGTTGTTTTGTGTTTCTTGGTATTTCCTAAGGTACATTTTAGTAGGACAAGGACTATCTCTGTAGTCTGAGATTGTGGAGTACACCAGATGCAGTCAAAGTAGTGCAGGTCCACAGTGAGTTCGAGTGAGTGAGCTGTATGTGAAAAACATTGCTTTGAAGATTGCTGCACTCAGCCTTGTAGGCTGGTGGTGCAGGATTGGAATGTCACAGAGGTGAGTTCAGCAGACCTACTCACTATTAACTTTTATGGATCTTCTCAGTGTTAAATGTTTGTAGTGATGGCATGATCACATCTTGCATTGAATAAATTGTCGTGTCTGTTGTTTTTCAATGCTTGGTGACACTTTGAGGCAGCTGAATGCTGCAATGAAAATGCTGGAGTCAGCTGAAAGTACAGAGAGAATTTAGATAGGCAGAATGAGATCACTTGAGTTGTTATTTGACCAAGACATTAGGGTTAATGCTTCTACTTCTTCGGTGGCACCATGGGACTTCGTACAACCCAAAGTGGTCAAGTTGCTGAAAGCTGGCAGCTCCGGCAAGCACACCAGTCCCATTCAGTTGTGCTGGAGCTTCAAGGCAGAATTAAGTCCAAAGGAGAGGAACCAGTTACTGACATGCCAACAATGGTTGTGCAGCACTGCGGCTTCCACCTGGAGATTAACCTGCATGGTCCCACTTCACAGCTGAGGTCTGTCGCAGTCACAGAACTGGGAAAAGTTTCCAGCCGTGTAACAGCTCAAAATAACAAAGCAATCTGTTTGAATACTGAGGGTGAATTGGGGCACACTGGTAGTGCTTGTCTGTGATTTATTTTATCACATAACTCTCCACATCAGATCTGCATGAAATCAAATTTCTGATCCTGGCATAAACTTGAATTTTGTATGATCATGGCAAATAACTGTAGAATCTGTCAGTATAGCTCCAAGGTACTGCATTCATATGCACAAAACCAAGAGCACTGTAGTTGTTTTAAGAATTATTTAAATTCTAAAAATGTTTTTAAAAGAAAAAATTATAACCTTTTACGCTACAGCTTGTCTAAGAAGAGTCACAAATTTTCCATCAAAACTAAATGAAAAAGTTTATGTAAAGTGTCTTCCTTGAAGAGGTTTTTTCTTTCTGTAGACAAGCATCAACTGGGTCAAAACTGAAATGTTTCAGTTTGGGAAAGCTGCCAGTATTGAGTGGAGCATTCAGACACCTCATGTCCCTATTTACCTCTAGGCAGTATCTGTTCCTGTCTCCAGGAGAGACAGGAGAGACTACTGTGCACTGCAGGAAAAATATTTCAACCAAATAACGTTGTCTTTGTAAGAAAATGAAAGCTTAGAGCACTCAAACTACAGCTCCTAGGGCAGTAGTAATAGCTAGCAAGCATTTTGAGATAATTTCCCCCCTTCTTTTATACGTCTACCTTCTTCGCCTCCATCCTGTATTTCAGTGAATTCAAATTCTAAGGTTGCCTTTGCCTTTTGTATACTGGCAGATTTAGCTGCTGCATTCTTATCACAAAACACTTAAATATTCATGCTTCTTTTAATTTTAGTGCTGAGAAGCTGTAGTGGATATGGTGATGCAGGAATTTCGGTTCAGAAAATGGAAGACTTCTTAATGCTTTAGCTATGTGTGAAGATTTATCAGACAGGCTCCAAAATGAGCAAAGCTAACTGGAGTACTGCTTTAAATGATCTATTTCAGTAAATACACAGTCAGGATCCTTAGAGGGCTAAGCATACATCTGGTGTCTGATGTCTAGAATAGGGCTTGAAATATTGTTCATTCAGGATAAGAACAGGTATTACAGAGCTGTAGTACTACAATGTACACATGTATACACATCAGCAGATTTCTTTGCTTGAATTGCCAAAAAAGAAGGGTAACAATGCAACATATTAAGAATGGTCTTGAGGTTATTCCATGTGGGATTTATTGCATTTAAAGGAATTTAAGTGAATTATGTGTGCATTTCTTATTTCCCTGTGTGCTGGCAGTAGGCAGCCTGTCTCTCCATTACCAGCATTTGGCTGATTAATTGGCCCCTTCCTTGATCTGTTTTCCTTTTTTTTCTATATAGCTTATTCGAGTGCTTTCTCTTTTTAATATGGTAACATCACATTTGCTTAAGGTCTGTGAACTAATGTGTATTAAAAGTCAAGCAGCAGCAGCTCTAATGCATAATTGATCTACCAGTAGGACACAAAGAACTGATTCAGTTTCCTAGATAAGAAATGCCTTCCTTTTTTTGTCTATGCTGATAGTCTGAGCTTTTAAATCTACTTTAAATTAAAGCGAATAGGCTACTGGAAACTGACAAATTATCCATGGTAATAAATTATTTAAGACATTAATTTGATGTTTGAGGCATAATGATTTTTATACACAAACACACACATACTCTATTTGATGCATTATTTTTTGATTTTGATGCAGTTCTGTTCATTGGCAGTTGAAAATACCTTGTATCTAGCAAATGTTGTACACTTCAGGTTTGTATTTGTCTCCTGCTGTGACCCCACACCTGTTGGTACCTAACAGAAGACTTTGCTTGCTTTATCTATTTTTTGTAGAAGTGCAAGAGCTTTGTCACATGCTCTCCAGATACCCTCAACAACTGCATCTCTTTGGGAATGGACAGATTGGGAAAGTCCATGTCTACTTACATTAACATTGGCTCTGATTTTGCTTCACTTTGTCAACATCGCTTTTCTTAGCTGCTGAGGAGTGACTCTTCACTCTTCAGTTAAGTGGGGGTAGAAGCTTATTTAAGGTTTAATATTTAATGACACTCTCACTGAAGTGAGGAGTTCTGTATTTTCAGGCTCCTTTTGAGGTACACATGGTGGTCATAGCGGGGGCATTTGCAGCTGCAGCATGAACGACAAGTGCATGATGGTTGCAGGGCTGTGTGACTAATAGCATGTATGTGCTGGATGCCATGGCATGATGCTGCGAATGCTGCTAATGGATGGGAAGCAAGTGGGAACCAACAGGGTGTCTCTCCCTTCCAGGAAGTCCATTCAGGCATACCATATGTCATCATCCCTGTACTGGGGATTTAATTCTCCTGTTAGTATTAACCACTAACATTGGAGTGACAATAAAATAAGAAAGCAGAAAATTTAAGACATGCTGTGGAAGAGGTCTGCAAATCAGAAGATGGCCAAACAAGAAAAGTAGGAAGGAAGAAAAAGGAAGTAGGATCTTTCCATTCACATTCTTAAACTGTAAAAATACGCTATGCTCTTTTAGTATTCTGTGTTGGACTTAAGAAGCTACAATTTGAATAATGTTTTAACAGTAGAGCAATAACCATTTACAAACTGTGATTATAAACATTTGAAGATGTTAGATATGCAACAGCAATATCTTTTGTTAAACAATGATATATTTGGAAAAAGACATGCTTTAAGATGCAACTGCCCCTTATTAGGTTGGTAGAGTTGAGTGTAGGAGTAAACGGTTGGTCTTAAAATGGAAATTGAGCTTCTATCCTAGAGGTTTTGCTAATAAATGGAGTTAATCTGAGTGTCGCAGGCCTTCCCTGGTCTGTGAGCTGCCTGTGTTGCCCTCTGACATTTCCGGAAAGCTGGGCTCACCACGTGGGTGTTGAGCCAGCATAGGGGAGCAACTTGTTCCCAGCCTTTGGAAACTGAGCCTGTTCACTGTTGTGCAGACAGCTTGGCAATTGCTACATTTTGTAAATCCTGGTTCAGAGAGTGTGGTGGATGAAGTTTCGGGGGTTTCAAGTAAAGTTAAGTCTTTGTCTAGGTAGAGTAAGCCATGCACGTTTCCGGCAGTCACTTGTGTTGAAAAGATGAGTGATCTCAAGAAAGCCAAGCACCTTGAGTATATTACACAGGGTAAATATTAACATCTAAATCAGGTTGGGTTTTTTTTATTTAGTTTAAGAAGTCTGTCATCACATTGGTTACTTTGGGAAGCAAAGTGTTTTTGGAAAATACCAGCTAAAAAGACCTCATGTAGCCTCAGTGATTTTCTGTTTTTCATCAGTGTCTGACTTACTCAGAACTGTGCACTCTTACCTGGTTTTCTTATATTCAGAAGGACCCTCCTGTGTTTTGATTTGCACCCATTGCCTCTGGTGCAGTCACTGGGCACCACTGAAAAGCACCTGGCTCTGGCTTTTACCCTCCCTTCAGATATTTATATATATTGTTTTTTATATATTGATTATAATGATCCCCCTGAGTTTTCTCTGCTCCATTCTGGACATTCCCAGCTCTCTCAGCCTCTCTTCATAGGAAAGATACTCCAATCCATTAGTCATCTTCATGGCTTTTTGCTGGACTCGCTCCAGTATGTCCCTGTCTGGTTTATGCTGGGGAGCCCAGCACTGGACCCAGAGTTCTGGATGGTTTCAGAGCTCAGTTCTTTTCTCTGTGGGTATCTGTGTAACCTGGACTGAAACTACTGGTATTTTCTCTTGCTGAGAAGAGATTTACATGGGTTCCACTTTTATCTTAGCAAGAAGAGATCTGCATTTCTGGTTTTGACCTTCCAACTCCTTGGACATGATTTTTCAAGAGTCCCAAAAGTGTAACTTTAGGATAGACTATACCATCACACTTCATTACTGGCACATCCTGTTAGCACAGTAAACAGATTAGCTTTATGCTATGATAAACCAAATAATTATTTATTTGCCCAGTCATTGTGAATCTCAGTTTTTTACTGGCAGGGTTTTTTTCAGTAGCAGCTAACACAGAGACAGCCACGCTCATATGGCTTTAAAAAGATAGGGGGTTGGTGTCTGAAGTTAGAATTCAACAACAGTGATTGATGATCCTCCAGAGTAATAACCAGAATAACAATTCTTCCTTAAACAATATTGAAATTTCCTGGGCTCCCAGGAGCATTTTATATGTGTGTACCACCAGCAGTCATTCAGGAGTGCAGAAGAAGGGGGAAGCTGAAGTAGAGTTACCTCATAAGAAACCGTATCCTTTCAAGCACCTTTGAGATAAAGTGTAGCTGAGTGGTTCAGACTAAGACTTTCTTGAAGCTGAAAGGCTGAAATAAATCTCCATTCTGCATTATGACAAAGACATTTGCACACTTTTTGGAACTGGAAATAGTTCTGTACTTTTGGGAACTGACCTCTTGAATTTTGTATGCTGCATAGTTCATGATACCTCTGGTTTTAATAAAACATAATACTTAACTACTGGATCTCAAGGCATTTATTCAATTTCCCCAGTAATTTAAAGCTTAATTATTCTACATTCTAGATCTCAGTGGCTGTCCTCAGCTGATTTTTCTTAAATCAGTATCCCTCCAGTTTTACAGTTCAGTTAAATCTCAGGAATCTTATTTGCATGGAGTGACAGATTATAATTGGATGGCTAAAATGATTACTGCTCTTCATGCCTACTGTAGCAATGGAGATTGATTCTTCATAGTATAAGGAAACATATGACTCGTGAAATAACTCTTGAATCACTACAGTTTTCAGTCTATTGTATTATTGTAAATTGAAACTGATAAAGTGGTAATCCAATTTTAAGGCATTCTGTCTGAAATGGAGAGTTGTATTTTTGGAGGAGCTTTGGATAATAAATTGTAGGAAATGGTTTACAAGTTCTCAATTTACAGGAAAAAAAAATAATATTCTGGTTGGAGAACTGATATCTTTTAACTTGGTGATCTGTGGGCACTGCAAAGCTACACAATGTTTTTTGAAAGGTGCCACAACAAGGAAACTTGCATTTTTGCCTCTCTGTAGAATCTCTGTTCACCTTATCCAGACCTGCACCCCATTGCCTGGACAGGTATATTGATATACCGCTAAGGATAGTCAGTTCAAATGTAGTTTCTTGCAAATTTTGGCTGAAGCCAGTCCAGAATTAAAAATCCATAGGTTGGCTCTGGTTCTTCAGGGAAATCATCAGTTGCTATGATAGGCAGAAATTATATGAAAAGCATAAGGTATGGTATTTACTTACCCTATTTGAGTTTAGGTCTGCAAAATCAGTCATGACACATGACTATAAAACATGGGTCCTTCATGCAGGAATATTTTACATTTCTCTTTCTCTGCCTTTCTGTGCAAGTTTTGAAGAGAGGCGAGAAAAGGAACATAATGAATATGTTTTTCTCTTGTGTGCCATAGTAATATCTTGATATCCCTCACTGAATTACTTTCAATTGAGTCTCTCCTGTTTTCTTCTGCTTCTCACTTTTGCCTTACTTCTATGGTTTCTGCCTTGTCATTGTTTCTTTAAATCATTATCTGAACATTATCCGCAGGTTTCCCCTTCTGCTGTGAAGGAAATGTGAGATAGAACAAAATAGAACAAATGAGTGTAGCTCCCTTAAGGCAATTCTAGATATAGTGCTATATAGCCTACTTACATGATGACAGTAATCCTGTGGTCAGTGGTCTTGCCAGACACCAAGGACTGTTTGGGCATCAGAATAGCCTCACTGACTAAAAGAGGGTGATTTCAGGATGCGGGTGGTGCAAGCTGACATGCTGGTGTGGCATTTCATCTCCTTCTGTATACTCCCTGGCCAAACACCTCTGCCCTCAGGAATTTGAATGTGGAATTTTTATGAACAGTGATTTCTCACATTATTTTTATTCCACCGGTCTTATGAAGGTATTGTTACTATATTTATCCACAGGAGTTTGCACTACAGTGTTATTTCCATTTGTCTGTAATCTTTATTAAGACATTCACAAGCTGTCTGGAAACTGATTTTTTCCCCCTATAGGAATTTACATCTGATAATTGCCTATTGTAAAGAATGATTTTCATCACAGGAAAATAAAACAGTATAGAAGAACCTCCTCTTACTTACTGTTTTTCTGCCTTTGCCAGTCTGGAAAACAACCTCACGCTTTGAAAGAGTTTTGCTGTTTTTCACCCCTTTTAATACCTCACATTCCAAATTAAGGTTACTTAGAATTAAAAAAGAGAGTGTTGGTAGTTGAAGAAAGAATTGTCCTTGGAAATCAGCATTTTTAATTTCCTTTTTAAAATTAAAGCCTTTATTTTTCCAGGTTCAAACTAAACAAATGAGCCAAGGGGAAGAAAAAAACCCAAAAGCCCAGGCCCCTGTCAAAACAAGCAAAAATTGCTAAAAGAATTTCACACAATTTGTAATTAAAACTCTGAAAAAAATAAAGCCAAAACCTCTTGAGGTTAATTTGCAAAAATAAAGTAATTTCTAATGAAAATAAGAGGGTTTGTACAAAATATTTTCTTTATAAAGCCAATCTAATTAAAAAAAATAAAATATGAGCACAATCTGAGCCTTTTATCCAAATAATGTAAGGACAAAATCAATGTAGACTTTTTATTTCATTATCTATAAACATGCAGACACATGTGGTCAGATGGCTTCTATAACCCTATCCACCTAATTAATTTGACCAATATATAATTTTTGTAAGTAGTGTATTGAAACGAAAGATGGAAGATTATTTGAAATTAAAACAGATACTTCAATAAAAAGAGCAATATTCTCACTGGATGGATACCACCTCCTCATCTCATTCAATTTAGCATATTTCTATATGAGCTGAAAGATAAAATGACTAATAGAAATAAAAAGGAAGATTGCCAAAAGTCAAATTGCTTCACTGGAAGCTTAGCAAAATGACAACATCCAGTTCTAGATAATTAAATCTTGTTTTGCAGGAATGTCACTGAATGATGTTAATTTGCCTATAGGTAGTGCTCTTTTGGTTGAACACGGTAACAAATTTATTTGGGCACTTTTTTTGTCTTAGAAATGGTTCAACATTGTTTAATAAAAATGAAAAGCTCAAGCTAGGAGACAACAATGTCATAGTCTTGCCAAGGGAAATCACTAACACAGCTATTCCAGGGATCAAGCAAAATTTCAACAACATTGAAACCTGAAATTTTTCTTGGATCTGAATCTTAAAGAGTTTTAACACAGAGGAAGAGAAGTCTTCTGTTGTTACAGACAACATGAAGCTTAACTTCCTCATAATTTAGTAATCTTTGTCTCAAAATGAGTTTAGGTTGTTTGGAATTATTGGATGTTTGATGATTCAAAGCTGTCTACCTGTGTTCATGGTGAGCTTTTTCCCATTTGTTTAAATGTCAGTGTTTTCCTTTGTTTTGAAAGGGTCTTTCCTTGCCTGTTGTTTATTCTCCCTAGTGTGTTTATAGATAACATCTGCCTTCCCACATTTGTTTTCATAAACAAAACAATCCAAATTCTTTTAGACTCCACAGATTTACTTTTCAGTTTCTTTATCATTCTACCATACCACTGGATAGTGTCCCAGTCTAAAGTCATGCCTTGAGCACAGGTGATTAGTCTTGACACACAGTTTTTTTTGTTTTGAGACATTTTGCAATTAACCTTGTCAAGGATGGATGCCTGCAGGAATTTTGATATTAGGAATGCCTTGTTATTTTATACCTTCAGTAAGTTTGATATTAGGAATGCCTTGTTATTTTATACCTTCAGTGAAAATTATAGTTTGGGAGCAAAACTTTTGTTTCCTTTCCTGATGTGGATGGCAATGGCTCTTGATTCCTCTGGTAATTCGACTTCTGGAGTACTAAGGAAGTGGAATATTCCTTCTAATCAGAGCCTTTTCTTTCTGTGATTTTCCATAGTTTCCTCTCTAACATGCTAAAAATTAAGTTTAGCCATGCTGCATCTTGCATCAGATAGAACATTTCAGTATCCTTCTAGTGGAGCTTTCCATTACGAAGATACTATTTTGGTTCATCATAATGATTTTTTTTTTCTTTCCCCTGGAGTACTTGACTTTTTGGAATAGCTGGAGGAGACCTGAATTTATTATCTTCAGGAATAATTCTTAAATGACATTTAAGATATTAATAATTTAATATGCTATCTTTGAACTTGTAATTTTTGTTATGAAGATACAGTTTTCACAGTTTTGACTCTGTAGCCTCTTGCTGCCTGCAGATGCTATGGCCTGAATTCATCACAGCACTCAAGCACAGTCTTAAGTAAAGTGTGTGAGTGTGTTCATTATGTTTGTCTAGACAGTTCTTTGAAAGATGTCTCCAGACTATCTCAAAAACAGTTTCAGTGCTCATAAGGGCTGCAAACCCTCAAACACAACCCCAGAGGATATGTGCCCAAGCACTCTTGCAGTGTCAGTATGCAGCAAGATGTTTATAGATGTCCTGTTTGCAGGTGATGCACATGCTGGTGAGGCCCTGATGTGGCTGCGCTGCCAATGTGCCCCTGGGCACACAGCCGTCCCAGCAGCTTCTAAGACTTCACTTCCAAGAGCTGTGCAAACAAATTTGACTCCAGTACTGATTTCAACTGTCAGGGCTAATTCTTTAAAAGCAAACTTCAGAGGTTAATATGTAGACGTGATACCCAAGGATTGGAGAATGCTGTGGGCTTTAAGAAGTTCTTTAATTTTTCACATTTGGTAAGGATGAAAAAGGTGGGTAATTTTTATTTTCTCTGTGATAACAGTTCTGACACCACTAAGAAGACTCACACTGATTTCTGTAGGAACTTGGCACTTTCCTCTCTTAGGTACTGTTGACAACGTCATATACTGGTTTTGCTGTTCTTACATATGCCGTAAGAGTTTCTGCTGGCCACAGCAGAGAGTGGGACCCTCTGTGAAATCCTGAGAGCTGGCTCAAGTGACAGCTGAGCCCAGCACAAGTTGGGATGTGGTGCCCAGAAAGTAGAAACCTGGCTTCTTACCATGTGCCAAGGGTGGTAGCAGGCAACAGCAGCTGGGTCCTTGGAGAGGAACCTTCTAGAGACAGGTTGTATAAAGTATGTCATGCTGCATAAATTATGTCATGTGGCAGGGAGGTAAAACTGCTGTGCTGTGAGTGAGCAGAGCCATGTCATCAGAGATGGAAAGTTAGTGAGGCAGTTTGCTTGTGATCATTCTCCAACACCGGCTTATAGACATTTGAGGAGGGGTCAGTTACTACCATGTACTGGTAGTCACCCAGTCCTGCAAACAGTAGCGTAGGGGTCTGCCTGTTTCTTGGCAGCCCACTATTAATTGTCATTTGTAAGCCTTGTATCACAAAGACTGTGGTCGCTATAGTAACTACCTGCTTCCCCGTGTCGGTGCCAGGCCAGTGGTCTAAACTGTGTTCATCAGAGGCAGGTTGTGCTCTGCTGCATAAACAGAGATTATTGTGTAAAAAACTCCACACACTGTGTATATATAATTTGTTCTTTATAGTGGTTTAGTAATACCCCATCAGATTTATTACTTTTCCAGTCAAATGCATAGCTCACTTCATGGCTGATCTCAGTTTCTTATTGTTTTTTGGCATGGGATTCCTTTTACTTAGAATACATGTGATTCATGGGTTACAGGCTTTTCTGTTGAAGTGCAATGTGTCTGCAGTGGCAGTTGTGGCTGCCACCATGCTTGTGACTTAATCTACATAAAACCCCACAAGAATTGGTGATTTACAAGAAATTTCTACCTGCTGTTTGTGTAGGATGGCCATCTGTCTGTCAAGTCCCCATGTGGAAGTCAGAAGAGCCAGGCAACCTTCTGACACCTGTTTCCCCAGCCACTGTAGTTGCTATTCTACTTTTTCATTTTCTCACCAGGTGTTGTTGAGGTTGGGTTTTGGATCTGCATTCAGCAGCTTTTGAATTTTAGTCCCCACACTGTGTTCAACGCAGAATCATTCTTACCAAGTTACCCTTTCTCTTTCCAGGCCAAAATTTTAGGGGTTCCTAATTACCTTAAGAAATGGTCCTGAATTTGGGCACGTCAGTTCAGTCACATAAATTGATAAATACCTGATTAATCAGTTCTGGAAAATGCCTTTAGTATTGCTGAAAAACACTGAGACAAATTGCCTTTTAATATCAAGCGGCATCTTCTATTTGAGGATTGTTCTACATATGTTCATGATTCTCCATGTAAGTGGTTTCCAAGATTCAGGAAAAGATAGTGAAAGTGGCAAAGTGGTACTTTCTAAAGATACTTGCTTTTGTCTGCTGTAAGTTTAATATGTTTTTTAAAGGTACTAACAAGTCATCCCTTCTGAGCCCATGGTAGAATACAAACACCTTTGGCTCTCTGCTCTGAGTCTCTGTGTGTGCATGGTCGTTGAGATCTTTCGTTCACAGATTGTCCTCAGTTTTCTTGTGAGACATTTTTTGAGCAATACAGAACAAACATTTCATAACTTGGTGTGTGTAACTTTTGGGGCACTTGTAGTATTTTAAGAGGTTACAAAATCACGCAAGAAAGCATGCTGCCAGGAATGGCTGGTTTGCTTTGCTGTCTTCCACAGTATCTGCATTATAAAAAGTGTTTGACCCCCACAAACCTTGACACAGTTACTATTCCAGAGTTAACTCCAAAGATACAGAATCATAGAATAGGTTGGGTTGGAAGGGGCTTTTAAATGTCATCTAGCCCAACCTCCCTGCAATGAGCAGGGACCTCTTCCACTAGAAAAGGCTGCTCAGAGCCCTATCCGACCTGACCTTGAAAATTATCTTCAGATACATCTAGATGAAGGTAGCAGATGTCTTCCACAGCTCTAGTGTATGGTATGCATGCTTTCCTGCATGGTACACAGCATGCTGCACCAGACTTTCCTGGAGCAGCAGCCACAATAAACAAAATAAGCACAACCTTCTGTAGATGAATTCTTTCTCCTGCAACTAAAGGTTAACTTGTTGTCGAGTGATTTATCCTTCCTAATGGATTTGTTGGATTGCTGTGAGAGGAACATAAGTTACTACCTTCTGTACATCAGAGGTTGTATTCTCAAAATGGTGTTTGGAGATTTCCAATATTGAACAGGGTGAATTGCATGTCAAATTATCAACCATCCTGTTTGACATTTACGCAGTGCTGACAGGAACTTGGGGCAGGATGAGGCTTCTGTTTTATTTCAAAGCTCTGGTTAATAAAATATTTCTGTAGAAAATCTGTAAAATACACTGTTAATTGCATTGACTGTTGTGCTGTGGCCAGCCAGATGTTAGCGGTGTCTGTTGTAGCTGTAGATTATTTTTAAGGCACTGCCTCCTTGATTTCATCTGGTAATCCACCAGGTAGTGCCCTGATGTAGAGACGACCTGGGTTAGGAGTGCCTGCTGGCATTTGAATGGTACCTTTGAGAGGAGGGAGTGACATCTTCAGGCTTCATTATTCCCTCAGGTCTGTATGCATTCACAGAACTAAGGAGCTTTCTTGGAACATGCACTTTTTCAAAGTATCTTCCTATCTGGAAACATTTCATGAAAGATTTTCTTACTACAGTGCTTGCTTTCCATATCTGACAGTTCTTGATTGGTTGATACAGCTTATGCTTTTTTCTTGGCCATTTTTTTGCTGTGTGCTGTATGACCTTAAATCAGTATGCTTCGAATGACATAACCCGAAAACAAATGGGGACATGTGTCAGTTTACAAGCCTGTTTACACCTCTTGCTTCCTTGTTCAGTGCTGTAACTCTAGGCAACACAGGAGGCGGCAGCAGCTTATTGCATTGTTTGTGCGTACGATCAACGAGGCAAAGACAAAATGAGGACACGCAATGAATTTGGCTGTAGTATCCAGGACAGAGTGGTTGCCCTCTTCATGCTACCAAACTCTCTGGCATATTCTCTTGACTTAAAAATGGAAAACGCAGATCAGAATCTTCCGTAGTGAGTTGTGTGCCCCTTGTGTTTTTCAGCAAGGAAAGACAGACGTGATTGCTTCAATACAGATATGCTATCCTTACATTTAAGCTACCAGAAGGTCCCTGACTATGTGACAAGAATTACTGTCATGGATATTGCATAACAGTTTATGCATAATGTTTAATGCATTCTCAGTTGTATGAAATATGGATGATATTAGAGACATTTTGAATAGTAGTTTAGATTTATACTTTTTTTTTTTTTTGAGGTGGAAACAAGAAGGACATTTCTAGTGCTCTTCAGTGTCAGTGGAAGAGTTGAGATGGTTATAATTAAAAATTAATGAATTCCAAAGAAGTGAAAAAGAAAAAAATATATTTCATAGATGGATTGTGGCCAAATCATAAATATTTAAATAATTTCTGGAAGTTAGAAATGCCATGCCGTTATCTGAATGCCATAGCTGTCTCAGCACACTTCCTCACTGCTCTGTCCAGGGTGTGTTGCTGCTTGGTGCGGAAGGTTGGAACTCAACAATTTTGAAGAATGTTTCTTCTTTTTTAAGGTTTATTATTAAAATTAAAGCATTCAGGAAAAAAAGATAATTATTTGATGCATGGGCAACTTCTCTTAAAAGTTAACTCACATTTTATGTATTTGTTTTGTGACAAACAGGACAGCTTTCCAGCTCGGTTTGGAGGAATACATTTCGTCAATCAGCCATGGTATATCCATGCCCTCTACACAGTTATACGTCCCTTTCTAAAGGAGAAGACACGAAAAAGGGTATTATTCTGTTTAATTGTCCATTACCTGGCAGCTTGCTATTGGTGGAAAGCATTTAAATACATTGACACTGTAAAGAGTATCTTTAACTGTTTTGGAAACTTCTACAGTGTTATCCTTTAAGGACACAGTCGAGCAGTGCATTTAAATGTATTTTAATGTCAGCATATGCTTTCTCCTGGGGTTGTATAAAAAATATTGTCAACATTACATTTCTATTAAGATTCTAGTCAATTTCCATTAAAATTATTTGTGTCTTTCTTTTAAGAAAAGGCATAGTGAGTATGAAGTCCTTTCCACATGTGATTTCCTTGACATTAGCATGAACTAAAATACACAGCTGGTTTATAGTAGTTTGCAGATACTGATCTGAATGAAAGCCAATGAAAAGAAATTTGTGTGGATGCATCTGTGCATAAGCACAAACAGTCTCTGAGATGTTGCTGAATTTGCAGCATTTGCATCAGTGCAATTAAGTTACAGCTTGGTGGTGATAGCACAGAGAATAATATTATTTCTGTAACAGGAAATTTGTCACCCAGGAAAACACAATCAGCATCACGTACAAAGCCACTACACAGAATGTGATGATCCTTTTTTTTTTTTTTTTTTAATGGGATCAGCTCTCTAAGCGACTGTATTTTTACTCCTGAAACACAGTCTACAAGGCCACAATGATCCTCGGTGTGTAGCTGTTTTTTACTGACAGATTATGCTTGAGAAGTCTCTGGTATTCACAGGTTTTGAACTATAGATCACAAAGCCTTTTATGTAATATCTGTTATAAATATGCAAATGGAAACCCATTTTGCAGGATTCAGTTGCACTCAGTTGACTACAGCTTCAACAAAGAACATTATAGTGCCAGATATGTTTGAGGCCTTTTTAAGTCAAGTGCTGTGTATGCATAACCAGGGAGTAAAGTACAGCTCATGGGCATGTTATAACATTAAAAATAAGTGACAAGGCATTTGAACATCGGTGCTTATCAGTTACTATCTAAATTTTTATTTAGATACCTGAATGAGCGGCATGTATTTTCAGGAACAGTGACTTTTTACAACTGTTCTGTCTCTACTGAATACCTGTAGGAAGGATTCAGGTGGTTAAATACTGATTTAGAGTCCAAAACTTAGTGTCAAAGTGTGAAAGTTATGCCCAGCACATAAGATTTAAAATCAGCTTTAAAAATACCGTAAGAGGCAGAACAAATGATTGTGAAAAAAAACCCAAAACAAACCCAACAGAATTTGCTTCAGAATTTTATCAGGCTCATTATCTGTTTTGTTTATCCTTAATAATTTTCTATTATTTTTTATAAGTCTGGTAGATTTACAGCTGATAGCTATATTTAGATAAATGTTAGCACTAGGCATGTATAAAAACAATTGCTAAGAGTTGAAACATTCAGTTGGAAAGGAACCATAAACCAAACTACTATCAGCATTAGTATTTGTACTTTCATACATGGATAAATTCCTTTCTGACATAGAAGAGCATTACTGGGTTGGCATTGTTATATTAAGATTCCTGTCTCCCCAGCTGACTGGAAGATGACCTGAAATAACCAATGCAAGACAAACATGTATTTGGTCTTTTTGTCTTTTGTCCTCTTGAATTAACTTTTGATAAATAGGGGTATAGCTGTCAAGTCCCTCCAAGGTGAAGTGGAATGTGAACTGATGGTGCTCAGCTGCGTGTGTGCACACCTCAGCCTGTCCTGTGGGGAACAAGAGGCAGTGTATAGCTCTTGGGAGGCAACATCCCACCTGGCCTTCTTGGCTGCTTCTGTGCTAGTCAATTAAAAAGGATTGGGCACTGCCATTCCTACTGTTTAATTGTATGGACAGTTTCTGGCAGGGCACTGTCCAGTGCCAGATGGTACTTTCTTAGACATTGCCCAGGAACAATTCGGGGATGGCATGGACTAGTGAGCAGTATGGATGAGGTGAGCTTGTTCTGGAGATGAAAGGAGTTTAACCATACGGATGTGAACTGTGCCATGGCACTTCCTCCTAATCCCAAACGGTGAATCCTGGTCCATCTTACTTGCTAGTCTAAAAATATCTTATGTGAGCTCTCTGTGCATCCATACCAAAGAGAAGACATCTTCACCCAGTGGAGAGTCTGCAGGTCCCTAGTACCTGTCAGAGAAGGATGTCCAAATCCAGAGGTGCTCTGTTTCTAGTGCTCATTGGACACACATTCCAGATCTCTGAGGAGAAACAATAAGATTAAACAGAAGTACAAGTATTTATATACATATATGTCATAATCACAGAATCATAGAATCATAGAATAGGGTTGGAAAGGACTTTAGGATCATCTAGTTTTAACCCCCCTGCCGTGGGCAGGAACACCTCACACTAGACCAGGTTGCTCAAGTCCCTGTCCAACCTGGCCTTGAACACTGCCAGGGATGTGTAAAGCATATATGAGAATCAGTTTATGAGAACGTTGATGGAAATTATCAAATAGTCTATTAACTATTCCCTCATTGTTGGCACAGAAATTATTCTACTGTTATTACTTACTTCAGATATTGTCAAGTATGGATGGTAGTTCCTCATACTACCATATTAAGGAAGAAAATCTTTCCAGTGGAGTTTTATTTACCCTGTACTATTTATCTTATTTATAGAACTCATGGCTGGATGCTGAAAGTGAATATATATTCCTTAATATATATGGCAAATATTAATTTTATTATTTGGGTTCTTAATTTATTAATTTAATCCACAGAATTAGGGAGAGCAAATAATAACAGACAGGCAGTCTATCTATCTAATCTTCCATCTGTCTAGTTCTCAGACATCAGTTCTTATCCTCCTTAAGCCCCTTGTCCTGCAAACATTTTTAGTCATTTATGCTTTAATCACTTCGTAGGTTTATGAACATAGTATGACCATGCTTATGGCAGGGGTGATGTGTGCTTGGTGGCCTTCTCTGTTAGCCCAGCACAGCCAGAATATTGCAACTATACAGTATCCTCTAATAATGATGATGTAATTTGGGCTTTGATGATTTTTGTGATACCACTTTGTTTTTTACCTGCTTGTGTACATACAGATATTCCTGCATGGTAATAACCTCAATAGCCTGCATCAGCTAATACACCCTGAGATCCTGCCTTCAGAGTTTGGAGGAATGTTGCCCCCCTATGACATGGGAACATGGGCAAGAACACTGCTTGACCATGAATACGATGATGACAGTGAATGCAATGCAGACTCCTACAACACTCCTGCAAAGGATGTAGAAAAGGACCTCTCTCCCAAATCCATGAAAAGGTGAGTTAAAGGTCTTCTAGTATTGCCATAAAGTTAACGTTTTTCTTCCTTTTCTTTTATGAAGCTGCAGATAGTTCCATCAATTTATTACTATACGAGAACTGTTTTTTTCCTTTTTAAAGAAAATCAGTGTTGATTATAGACCATAGAGTTGGTTATTATCCTTGTAAGTTGTGAGCTCAGTGCAACTAATTATTTCTGCAGTGCCATATAGGTAGTGTATGAAGTAGTATGTTGGGAATAAACTGATATCCCAGGCTGCAGTACATGTAAGAGAGACAGTGCTAGCTGGAGTCAGCCTTGGCACAGAGACCAAATTGCAGCCAATTATCCAGCTGTGTGGTGATGATAACTCTTACCTTCATCATAGCCCAGTGCCTGGTGTCCACTAACTTGTAGGTGCCAGGACATTTACAGCATGTGAACTGTCAGTCACAGTGACTGCACACAACATAACAAAATGTAATGAGAAGAACCAGGACAAAAATCAGTGCCATTGTTATAAGCGAGTCTGGTAAACATCCTGGCATTATGATATTCTTTTTGAGAAGATACGGTATAATTGCTTGCTGCGTTTTACCATTCAAAATAATGGAGAGTATAGGAAGAAGTTAGTTACCTCTCCAGTAACTATGGAAGCAGTGAGATGATTCACTTGGGAGGGGTAAACCTGGTCCAACCTTGCCAGAGCAGTAGAAGAGAAAAGGGAAAGATTACAGCAATGTTGGTTGGGTGGAGAAGAGAGTCAGAGCAGCCCTGCGGAGAAGGACTTGGGAGTGGTGATTGATGAGAAGCTCAACATGAGCTGGCTTCAGTGTGCGCTTGCAGCCCAGAAAGCCAACTGTATCCTGGGCTGCATCAAAAGAAGCATGACCAGCAGGTCGAAGGAGGTGATCCTGCCCCTCTCCTCTGCTCTTGTGAAACCTCACTTGGAGTAGTGTGTACAGTTCTGGTGTCCTCAACATAAAGAGGACATGGAGGTGTTGGAGCAAGTCCAGAGGAGGGCCACAAGGATGATAAGAGGACTGGAGCACCTCCCATATGAAGACAGGCTGAGAAAGTTGGGGCTGTTCAGTCTGGAGAAGAGAAGGCTGCGTGGAGACCTCATAGGAGTCTTCCAGTATCTGAAGGGGGCCTACAAGGATGCTGGGGAGGGACTCTTCATTAGGGACTGTAGCGACAGGACAAGGAGTAATAGCTTCATTACTTCAAACTTAAGCAGGGGAAGTTTAGATTAGGTATAAGGAAGAAGTTCTTTATTGTGAGGGTGGTGAGGCACTGGAATGGGTTGCCCAATGAAGTTGTGAATGCTCCATCCCTGGCGGTGTTCAAGGCCAGGTTGGACAGAGACTTCAGGGCCGTGGTTTAGTGTGAGGTGTCACTGCCCATGGCAGGGGGATTGGAACTAGATGATCTTAAGGTCCTTTCCAACCCTAACTCTTCTATGATTCTACAATTCTAATGTGATAGAAAAGGTTGAGCAGAGCAGCAGAAGTCAGAGTGCAGCTCACAGAGGGTAGACACAAAGCAACATATAAAGTCAATAAAATAAGGTATGAATATCGTATCCTGAGAATTCAGTTTCAGGAGATGGCATTTGATGCAAAAGGGAGAGATACTCTGGAAGCAGATCAAACAGGACAAAATATTTTCAGACTCCTCAGCCAGGAAGATGATTTTGGCTGGAAAATGTTGCACAGATTGGGGAGGACAGTGCAGTTTAAAGAGAGATATTTTGGGGAAAATAGAGACGAGACAACAGGAGATTGTTATAGGAATAAAAAAGGAAAGAAACAGTGAAGTTTAAGGATTTTGTGTTGAAAAAAACCCTACAGTGTATTGAAAGTGGGAAATAGCAAGAGACTGGGTGGGAATGAACTAGGATAAGGAGAAGTTAAAAATTGTCCTGAAACCATATGGCACAGTTGCAATTAATGCAAGTAATTGAGAAAATGGGACAGCTAAGAGCCAGAGGAAGGGGGAAAGTGAGCAATGCATTTATATATGATTTGCATGTAATAGAAGAATTATGAGATAATAGAGAAACTGTCTTGGAGAGAAGGGTGGAATTTCAGAGCTGAAATGCAGAAGTCTTACTGCTACAAAATGAAGTCATTAGAATGAATAGCTTCATCCAAGGATGCAACGAAAAAACATGAGAAGGGCTGTAAAAAGATCCTTTGATGCAAACTCTTCCAGACTACAAGCAGATAAACTATATTTCATTGAATCTTAAATTGAAAACTAACTCAAACTTGAATTCAGCACTTAATGGCTTATTTCTCTCAGTTTAAAAACAGTTAGTGTTGTATGTTAGTACAGAAGGTTGTTAACATGTAAAAAACTATTTTAATGTTTACCTTGGCACTGGGGAATTCGGAGGCCCTGGGAATTTATGGCCAAAACTGCCTCACTGGGAATTTGAGGACAGTTTTCCAGCCTTTCTGGTTCCCCTTCAGTTCCTCAGATGAGAACTGGAAACCTTTTGTTTTCAGACTTTGGCCATTGAGGCAGCAGCTCAGCCTCCTATTAGTACTTACATTCAGTTCAGAACCCTATGAAATTAGTATTCTTCCATAGCATTTTTTATCTTGATGAACTGGATTTTCCAGGAATACAGCTTCCCACCAGCAAATTTTCGATCAGCTTTTCATTGGCATGGTACCTTGTGAAGATTTAAAAAAAGCATTTTAAATTCTCTGATCTGATGAGTGTTCTAGATGAGGGTTATTGTACAATTTTAAATAAAAAATAAATTTTAACTATGTTTATCGCAAGACAGACTATCAGAATTTCAAAGCTAATTTTCTTTATTTAGCATTAATAAGAGATGGTAGTATTATCAGAAAATATCCTTATGTTTTAAGTTTTCACCTAGGCTGTAATTCAGGTAGGTTTTTTAGTGTTTTTAAAGGTTGTCTTTAGATTTTTTTGTGAAAGACCAAATTGTCTCCTCATTCATTGGTTTCAGTAGATGATGATGGTTTAGAAGAGTGAGCGATTGACTCTGTATGCTTATCTTAGGAGAGGTCAGAGTTTGCAAAGGTTTTTCTCAGTGCTGTAGCCCTCCAAATGATCAAACCTGTAGCAGTAGTGCAGCCACAGTATGCTTCCACTGATCAAAAACGGATACCTATGTTGTAGAGATGTACATGTGCTCTAGCCATCCCAAATCTTCCTTACAGAAAGGAAGAGAAATAGGCATTTCTAGCATGAGATTCATCTCACTGAAGGAAATGTCTAACAAGGGTTGCTTTTACTGTACCCCAGAAGTGTCTGCTTTTTGACAAGCTGAGATATAGGCAATGTAAGACTCCATATTAACACTCTGGACTTTGTTTTTACTGGAGCATTTTGATTTTGCTGGAGGTTGAGGTTTCCTCTTTTTCCCTCACACATTGTGCTGGATGAGAGAACCTGGGGAAATTTTACAATTATCACTGAATTTGCCCTTACCAGCCTTTTAGTTTAGTTGACTAAACCAGTTCCATTTAGTTTAGCTGGTGAGTTTGACAGATGAGTCCATTGCTCCAGAAATCCTACTGGCCTTTGCAGGATTCCCTAGGGTTGGCTTAGGATCTCACACCGTTGCATTGAAGAGCTATTCAGAAAAGGAGCAACTTGTGCTTCCAGCTAACACATGCCACTAATTGCGGTGTGCCATTAGCCAGCTGGGTGGCTGAATTGTACCTTCTTTACCAGCCTGGTGCCATCTAACCTTCTGGTAGAGAGGATCGGTGCTTAAGTTAGTACAAAAGACAGATTAGTTTGCCCTCTCTAGTGTGCTGAAAAAAAAAAGGATACACTTTATGCTACCATTTGCTCCTATATCCACAAACCAAGCTTTTGAAGCCATGTAATCACTCCATGAGGGTATTTTCTGACCGTTTGCAATGATCAGATGCTTGGGTAATGTTGCACCATTATATTTAAGCCCTGGCAGAAATTAAGATAAACAAAAGAAAGCTGAGGTTTACCCTCATTTGTCTTGATCTAGAAATGTCAAATAAATTTGTTATCCCTCTGCAGGTCTCAGTCAGTTGTGGATCCTGGAGTGCTGAAACGCATGGATAAGAATGAGGAAGAAAACATGCAGCCTTTGCTTTCACTTGACTAACAGTTTCTAAACATCGGACATGAACTGAGGTGGAAGGCACTGCCT
>NW_009939511.1:1411-20750 GCF_000696875.1 Nestor notabilis | reverse complement strand
CGTTGGTAAAGAGTACCAGCTGGAATCCTGTTTAGTCATGTTAATGTAGCATGATGGCAGCAAGCAGCAGGTTTTACTATTCTGACTGAATTCTGGGATGCCCTTGGGTGAAAAAGAAGAGAAGAAAAGAAGAAAAATAAAATTAAATAAAAAATAAAGAGGAATCAATAATTTATTCTGTAAGTGCCAACTTGTTTGTAAATACAATATAATCCTCCAATTTGACTTTGAAAGTTATGGTAAACAAATGCTATGGAAATGAATGACTATTAAATATGTCAGTGAAGTGCACCATACAAAAGAGAAGAGAATGTGTGTGTGCTCACATATGCACGTACATACACGCAGAGAAACACATACTGGACAAAGGAAAATATCAAAAACAATTAAATGTCCTTCTTATAGGAAGCCATATTGCAGCTAGTGTATTGACTGCTGTTTTGTTTTCTGTCTGCAATGCTCATATAGTGTACAAGGATAAAGAGGGAATTTAAGAACTTAGAGAGGCTGTAGTCAGTTGAATATGTCCTAACTGTGGGAATTTACTTCCCAAATAACATTGCAGTTTAGGATTGTGATTTAGCATCAACCATGTAGCATTGTGGAAAAGGTAACAGGGGAGCTGGAAACAACTCTGACACCTTTGTCTTTGGCTGTATGGATCTGTGAGGTTTCTTCCTTAACTTTTCATTTACAGTTTGCAAATAACCTGGCTTGTTAGTCTAATCTAGGTGATGTCATGTGGGACACATTGGAGTTATTTCTCTTGCATTTTGGGTGCACGTCAAGAATTTTTCCAGAACTCTGTTCTCCCTTGGAATGAGAAAGTAGTCTTCTAAATACAGCGTAATAACCAGTATTTGAAGTAAAGCTTGATGGCAGAGATTAAAAGTTAATAACTGAATCCTGTGCACTGGGAGACTGGATACATATATATATTTTTTCCAACCTCTGACAAGCATACAAGGTGACACTGTTAGACAAGTATATTTAATTGAAGGTTTATACAAGAAATCATACCTATTCAATGTACTTAGATATATTATAGATTGTATATTGAGACAATGTCATTATTAATAGAGTAAAACTTTCCATAGACCAACAGCATCCCACACCAAGCAAGGATTAATATGAATAAGTTGTAGTCAAACATCTCAGCCTATGTGTTTAGGACACTTTTGTTTTGGTTGTAGTGTAACTGTATATACTGAACATGTGCCATACTAGAGAAATACATTTTACCTCAGAAGGGCAGCAGCTTTCACTAGGGATTGGATAAATAACATATGTCATCTTTGTATACTGACTGGTACTTGTGCAGCCTGCTGTATGCTGAGGCAAGAATGCCATTTCATATTAGGACTTAATTCTGCAGAGTGAGAAGATGCAGGGTGCCCACTGAGACATCTGAATAGTCAGGTATTGTAAGACCGTGTCTTACAATAATGCAGGGATTAGTTAAGAACACACTGACTACAGAAGAGGAGACAGCTCACAGCAACCCTGCCTCCCAAGCACCAGATTTTAAAGAGTTTCTTCTATCACATCAGTGATCGCTGAAGTTTCAGTCACTGGTTGTAGGTCATCTCTCCTTGCCCAGGATGATTGCAGTAAGACTTAGTAGGTTGAGATAAATTAAGAGAGGAAAGTGAAATCTTGGAAGTGTATGTCTCAGAGCTTAGCTGTAACTTCTATGGTGGCAGCTTTGGCATTTCTCAGGGCTGAGACAACCCTGTCTCTTACTGCATCACCCTTTATAAGCCTAGGCAGCACATTGATAAAGCTTTCCTACTTCGCAGTTCATTAGCAACACTGATAAATAGCGTATACCCCAACACACCATTGTATTAAAGGGACTTTAATTAAGGAACTGAACAAGTCATCGCCTTTCTGCTCTCCTAATTCTAATTTCATGATACATATTATGAAATGCAAAGAGAAAACATGCAGAGCCTGAACATCTTTTCACTCTGTCCTACAAGTTTTCAGTAGTAGAAATGGTTTTAATACAACTTCTATGGTTTGAGGATCTTGAAGGATTGATGAACTCATATATACTATTTTATTCAGTCCTATTTTTCACATACCTTGTAACATTGTGCTGGATATGTGAGATTTGTCTCTAGGGTTTGCATAAGTGCTGTATTTGAATGTATGTTATATATGCCCACACTTATGGCTAGCAGAATATTATATTGTCATCAATCTGATTTTTAAATCCTTACCAGATAGAACTCTAACACTGGTAGAAATTTTGTCCTTGTAAGGGCTTCAGGATTTAGTCAGTATCCCATATGTATGCAAACCATGACACAGTGATGATCAAAATCTTAATGGATGCTTTTAGATACATGGGCCAAACCTTTGTGCAGACCACTACAACGCTGACTTTGGAGTACATGAGCTGTCTGGTCAGAAAATACAAATGCCTTTTACATCCCCACAGAACATCTTTGTAGGAAAGTGTATCTACTCAACTGTATGAAGCTTAAAATTTGTTTTGAAGCTTATAAATTATTTTTTTTTTGCAAATCTTTAATTTATTCACTTAGCTGTAATTTATGTAATGTTTTCTGATGCCTGATTTCAACTTCAAGTTAATGAGTATTAATATATTCTTTCCACAAAGTGAAAGTAGGATATATTATAATTTTGTGTAACTGGGACCTCTCTTTCACCAAGAACAAAACCTACTCTTTCAACAAGATCCTCACTGTTAAAAAATTGGGCTACAGATCTTCTTGGCTGCAGCTTTTATTTCACTAAAGCAAATTCTATCAGTGGTAACTGCAGTTGTGACATTGGTAAGAATATGAAAATTGGTAAGAAAAATAATCCTTTATATTCTCTCAGTGTTCTTTGAAGGAATTTCTCTTTTACACATCAGGGTACGTAGAGGATTTTCACCTTTCCCTTGCTTCTTGTAGAAAATCTTTATAGATAGGTCAATTTTTAATAGATTAAATTTGGACTGAATTTTTTTTCCAGTCTTTATTGTCACAGGAATCAGTGTCTAATTTTTATAGCAGAATTGAAATGCTAAAAATGGAAATCAAATGCTTGGGAAGAATTCTTCCTAATTTCTTACCTTTGTTGTGTATTGGGTAGAATAAACCTTGTTGTAATTATGCATGCCAATATCCATAGAAAAAAACATCCTGCAATGTGAGCAACTTAGTGGAAAAACTGGATACACCTGTCCAAGCAACTAAGTGGGGAAAAAAAAAAGGGTGAGGGGTGAGGGGAAGAGAAAAAAAAAAAAGTGTAAAATCGATAGTTTTGGGCCTTTGACAAGATCTAAAAATAACCCCTTACATGGTGTCTCTTCCATGAAGCAAATGTTTAAAAATACATGGAAAAATTGTGGAAACTTTCATGTCCAAAGCCTTTCTTCTGTAATCAGAGATGTCAATAGTCTCTTGGCTCTATAAAGGCAGGTAATCAGTCCCACTATGCTCCAATATATACACAGGGTCCCAATACTTACAGGTTGTAAAATAGTTTAAGATGTCTTTACAGAAATGTAAATTTATTGCATAGCATATTTAAAAAGATGTTTTGCACTCTATAAACATGCTATGCCTAAACACAAAAGATATTTGTAGAGACATACATAAACTAAACGTGGAATTAAGGAAAATAGGAGTAGAAGGGACCTCAGGAGGTCATTCATGTGTGAAGAAGCAGATTTGCTTCAGTGTCTTTCTGAAAGAATTGTTTTAGCTCAGTACCTTGCATGGAATGCTCTTTGTATTATTTAATTTTTGTATTATTTAATTAGCAAAGTATAAGCACATCTGACAAAATTGTGACCTGACAGTATTTTGTTCATGCCTTTTGTTATTTACCTGTTTTGTTTGGGAAATTCAAAAGTTTATCAGGTGTCATAAGAACTACCCTTTAGAATTACCTGGGAAAAAGTTTGCAATAAGCTTTGGTCGTGTCCTTGTTATTATATTGTTTCTGTTGTTATCAGTGTATGTATTCATCTAGATTTTTGAAGAAGTCATGTTTGAAAGCATGGAACAAAAATTCAAAATCAGGCTTCAGGATTCTTTTTAAGAATATTTTAAAATAGAATTGGGGGGATGTGCTGAGTTTGGTTTTGCTAATCTTTACTTGCCTATGGGGAATGTCCCGCTAAGCTATCAACAGCATTGGGTGCCAGGACAAATTTGGAAGACAAATGTCAATGTGAAAGGCAAGAGCAAATGTCTCAAAGGATTGTATTGAAAAATCACTTAATCACATGGCTAACTGTATCACGTCCTTCTGAAGAAAGGCAATTTACAAGTAGCTTATGAACCTGTATTTGTGGTGTTGAGAACAGTACTTTTGTCTCCCATTTCTCAGGTAGCAAAAACAGAAACACAGCCAGTTAGAGACATTAAAATCTCAATGGAAGACATTCACATTGTGTTTATATATATATATGCCAAACAAAATGACACTTCGATCACTCAGTCTGATTTGAACTGCAGGACGAAATAATGTCTCCCTATTTTGTGTAAGAAGAAGATCTGGTTCTTCAGTGATGCCTGGTTTCTTTAGAAATTTACCTGAACATTTTACTATGAGAATTTTACAAACCAGGGGTGATCTCCTTTCCTGTGGAGTTAAATCTGAATGTATATTTTACCACTTTTGCTGAGGAAATAGTAAACAGGGAGTTTTTCCCTTAAATGAAATGCTTTTCTTCCCTGTATAATTGATGGAAAAAAGTAGGTTAGTCTGAAGACTCCTGAAATGAAATATTGGCTGCATTCTGAAGTTGGTCAGGAAGGATCACCATTTGAGGGCCTTGAAAGATATTTATTGTGTAGTAACCATAAAAAAGGAACATCAGCATTTTGCTTAGAGGCATGCTTAAGTGACCACAAATGAAAGTGCAAGCTGGGCAGATAGAACCCCACATCCTGTATTGCCTTGTAACCTTAAATGATCCTGTCTCAAGGGTCTGGATTTAACATGTTAACTTGGACATACCTTTCAGTCTGTATTTCAGCTTTCAGTTGTGTGGGAATTTTTTTCCTATCAGCTTTTGAGATCTTAATTTTTTCCCTTCATGTGGGTCTGTTGTCACAAAATGGCATTGACCCCTGTTGGATCGCACAATTTGCAGTGATGTTATTTAAAAATAACCACCTGTGGTATGCTGGGCAGTACTGAAGTTGAAAGGTAAGTCACAAACTCCCTGTACTTTGTCATACATTCTCCAGTGTTTTTTGTGTGCAAACTGCTTTGATTTATAACAGGTATGTCAGAACCCCATTATACAAGCTTAGAAAGAGAGAAAAAAGAGAAGTTTCTTCAGTGAGTGCAAAATACAAGTTGGTGGTATCACTGTGGAATCGAAATGGATTTGTTAAAACATGGCCGAACTATTTTATCTATGAGGGCTGTGGTCAGCCAGCTCTATTGTTTCTGAATCAGTCACTTAAAACATGTCCTCTCTAATAATGGTGTGGCAAAGCTTCCTTTTGCTGTTATCAGCGAATTCACTTTCAGAGAATTGGCATATCTGTCAATTTGCAGCAATCAAATGGCAGGGGTTAATTAGGATTTGTATTTGATATGGAAATGCTGCTGTGATCCCTTAAAGAGGCTGTCGCATCATCAGCAACACACAGCAGTGCCTAAAGGCAAGCATTTCAGATCAGGTCCCTTGATTAATAAAAATTTAAGGGGAGAAAAAAGCAAGGGAAAAGATAACAGAAGATGACAAAAAACAATAATTAAAATAAAAAACCAGAAGGAAGCCTTCAGTGGAAAACCTTATGAATGGCAAAAATTATGTAAGTGAATTTGTATGAACACTTCCAAGAAGTGAATCAGTAGCCTGTACTGTGTTGCCCATCTGCATTATGAGCAGAGTTTCTGTTTTTCACACGGTCTACCTTGTATGGCCATGGTGGAATTTCCTAAATCTTTAGAAAAAGCTTGAGTTACCATGTGAAATTGTAGGTGCAGTAGCTGAGCTTGTGAACAGCATTTAATGGATCAGTGTATGCCACTAGATCCTCACCCCCGGGCTGACTCAGACTTGGTACCCAAAGGAATGTGTGAAATGCCATGTCCTGCCTGACTGAAGAAGTCATGCAGGGAGAGATGGAAAGGAGTCACACGCCCGTAAGGTAGGAGTTTTATGGAGAAAACAACAGGGAGTTGGAGTGAAGTGATCAGTCATTTTAATGTAATGATGAGGGAGGCTTTCACTTGCTCTGTGATATGATAGAGGACTTACAAACCCCACCATACATCTGTCATCAGAAGGGAGAGAGACGATCTTTCTCTCTTTCCAACACAAACTTGGTTTCGATATATTTAAATCTGTTGTGCATGCCAAGCCTGAACTGCCTCTGCTGCTGCTGTTTCCATGGTGGCTCCTGGGATGTGGGTATCATGTACCATGCAGAAGCTGGAAAGCTAGTTCACCAACGTGTCCAAAGGAAGAGAAGGGAGGGGTGTATTCTGCAACTCCTTGCTGCAGAAGTAATTTTGGGGCAGAATTCAGTGCTTGCTTGGAATAAAGCCTATCTTGCCCTGACATCGGTATCAGTGCCCACTCTATGCAGGAGGCAGTGAGTGTAAGCAGTGTGAGAATCTCCCCTGCACACCTCAGTGTCTTTTGCTAATTATGCCGCCTTCAATCTGTAACTGGTGATCTGTGTCCTGTGTCTTTAAACAGTTCTGCTGGTGATGTTAATTGTAGCCATTAGTCACTCAGAGTGGAGATGATTTAAAGGAAACTGACAACTTTAAGCATTACACTTAATGTCTAAAAATATTAAATTGATGATTGTTACAAGTAATGCCTCAGATTATGATAACTGAAAGAGTTTCAGGGTTTGGTTGCATTGCACCCTTGATGGGATTTACTGTACAACTGCTTTCCCTTAAATATGGTTTTCTCTGAGGTTCATGTGCATTTTTCATACATCCATGGCAGAAGGAATTAAATAATAAAAAATGTGATTCTAAAACGATGAATATATTCAGAAGGGCACAAACAGAATACCTGACACTACTATAAAAATAAATAAATGTTTTGCAGTTAATTAGCGTTCAACTTGACAATAATGTCTCTTTAAAACCATTTGGTTCTCTAGCTCTTTTACCATATGGACTGTTGTGTGGAAATTATCCTACAAATCTTTCCCAGCTCTGCATCCTTTCTTCTACCCCTTTGCATTCAACAACATCCTATCTTCTTTACGTACTTCATACTTTATTCTGTGAGTAACTAGAGAAAACTGAAAAAAAACCCCAGGACCCTGATAACCTGCAGACTAGAGGTTGACAACCAGTATTTTAAATATGCCTCTTATCTAAATTTCTGGTAATAAACAGGGTAAAAGGGAAAATAAGAACAACAGCTGATGTCATCATAGAGGAATACAAGAAAGACTCTGTCTAGGAGTACACACAGGTGTAGACAAATCTGAGACAGCTCTTGTGATTTAAGATGTTGCCTTCCCCTGATAATTAATTATCACTCTTCAGGTAGGGACTACTGTCCCAGCATTTGAGCAACAGCAGATTATGGAAGTACTTCTGTCCCAATGTAGGTTGTGCACAACTCATGCTAACTCTGTTGATTCTGTAGTCATGTTAATGTAAAAGCACTCACATAATCTATTAAAACAACTTTGTTATGAGAATAATGATAAACAGCTAGTTGTGGCAACATCTAAAATTGCTAGATTGGCTACCTGTGCCTTAAGGCTCTTGTGATCTGTAGTACTTGCATAGCAGTAACCACTGAGTACAGGTTCTTTTGCATACAACAATCTATTTTGGAGCCTTATGGAAAAAAACTATAGCACCAAATAAAAAATTAAATTACAGGAGTAATTTGAAAACAGTGCTTGTATCCTCAGGATAAAATTTGTTTGTTTGTTTTTCAATTTAGTATTGTTAGGACTCAGGGGGTCTGAGATTTGTAAAGCCTGGACAAATCTATCAATCACATTCTCTCTATGTATAGTTTCAATAACTATTCGCTTTTCACAACTTGTTGTCAGTTTGAATTTTATTCTTGGACCTAATCAGATGCTTACTTTTGGTCTGTTGTGTGCCAACCTAAAATCTGAAGATTAAGCAACTTTGTGAAATATGTCACTCTTTATATTGTATATTTAAATATCATCATTTCTCTGTGATCAATGGGCTGCTTTGGAGAGTACTACTACTATAAATCATTGTTGGTTACTGAGGAAGAATGACATTCTGTTAAATAAAATATGACCAAATGAAAATTAAAATACATATATATTTTTGTGTTTGTACATGGAAGTGTTTGTCTGGCTTGCTAGTGCTAAAATATATATGGAGGACATTTTAATTAGATTAACTGTACTTGATTTTTATCAAGGTTTTGAAAGAAACATGAGAAATATCAGCATGTAAATTATTTTCCGGTCACGCTGAATGTCTCTTTCCACACAGTAAGTTTAAGAGAGACAACATATTCCATGTTTACAATACTGTTCTGAGCTGTCTCTTCTTGGAATTCTGCAGGTCATGAATGCGCTCACAGATGAAGATCATACACAGATGTAACACAAAAAAAGTTCACTTTCCGCTCAAAGATATTTCCTACTCTCCTGCCTCTTCTTCTGTGCTGTGTTCCCTAGGACCATCTCAAGTTCATTGACTCTTCTGATGCCACATCAGGGGAAAGGGATATTAGCCCCCCCCCGAGATGTCACTTTCTTCAGGGAAAAAAAACAGTAGCTTTCTATTCCACACATAATCTCAGTGGTATATTCAGATGCATTCCTTGTGCCAATTCTGCAGGGTTTAACTTTCCAAGAACTACAGATGTCCCAATTACCATGTTGGAAAAATGTCCATGTTTTCTCATCTACATGGAGATGTAGGCCTTCAGCTCCCAAGCACTGCATTCTGGTATACATTATATAAACCACTGCCGCACAAGGCTGATTTCATCATTACAACTGTAGCAAGATAGATGTCAATACAACTTCCTGCTCCCTCTGAAATCCCTCACTCATGACCCTCATACTGAGCAGAATTGAAGCTCCTGTAAGCCATTGTGGTTTGCTATGATACTTCACTACAGCACTTTGAATTACAACCACTATCCATTTCTATGTTGCTAGGCTGCTTTCCCCTGCAAACAGTGTGACCCCAGTGTATGAATATGTGTGTGTGTGTATATGTCTGCTTGTCTTGCCCCATGTCCCATTTTGGAGCCCTTCTACCAATGTCAGTTATCTTTAGGAAAAACACAGACACCTCAAAGCTTGCATCTGTGTTGGCATGTGATGGCATGGTGTGACATGCCCAGATTGCCCAATTCTGAAGCGAGACTGGCTGGAGCATCCCACAGCTCATGTGTGACTCTACCGTCTCCATTTCCTATCAGAGGGGACCAGGCTGGAGGATGGGGGAAGGAATACCAGACTTGCCTTTGGTCTGAAGGAACCGGGATGCAATGGAGACCTAAATCTTTAGAAAGATTTAGGGCTGCACAGACAGTTTAGACATCTAGTACTGCAAAAGTAGGTATATGAGCAGAGGAGAGCAACGCATTTTTGCTTCCTGATGGCAAGCAGAGTGAGCCCTTGCTGTCAGGCACTGGTGTTTCTGTACCAGGAGGAGGTCATACTCAACTTCTAGCCAAAAGGATAGTGTCAATGTAACTCCCACTGGTGTGGGGTCATGGTCAGCAGGATGTACAGGAGTACGGGAGATTTCTTTGAGCAATTAGTTACCTATTAGGTTACCACAACTTTGGTGCAGCCTACAACAGCACTGTAATGGTGTAGGATACTGGAAGAGATGCTATTAATTTCAATAGGACTGGTGGTGTTTATTTATTGAGCATAATATAAATATAGTAAGTGTTCACAAAGGTAGAAGTTCTGTATGACAGTAGAAAATAAAGTATATTGTCTCACTGCCTGCATGCATCTTGACAGTGGCAGTTTCATTCTTACGAGCTGAGTAGTGGCAGAAAGTAGCACTTGGCTTCTAGATACGTACAGATGATTGGCTGGTCAAAAGCCCTTCCAGTACTGGAACACTGATTCACAATGTCCCTTCCCCTCTGGATATATTACCTGTCTGTCAAGCAATCTTCTCTTCATCCATCAATTGAACTGTTGGAAACTGGAGATTAGCAGCTGTGAAAGTGCATACGTAGCAAAAATATGCCATGCTGGTCAAAATGGAGATTTTTAATTTTTTTTTTAACACTAGCACTCTCTTCTATTCAGAACAACAACTTTTTAACTTTTGTCTATTGTGAAGAGTTTACAATTTGCCTCTTCCCAAAGTTAAAGAAAAAGAATTCTTAATGAAGGAAATATTAATGGAATACCATTGTTTCAATTTTATTACAGTGGTAATTCTGGGGGAAATGGTTAATTGTATTATTTGATAGCAATATTTTTCATTTCAATCTCTGGAAAGAAATATATATATTTTTTAACAGACATATAAATTCTTCCTCATGAAGCAACAAAGTGAGAATCAGACTGATCTTACCATATCCAGTTCCTAGAATCACTGCATAAAGGATAACTCCAATGGAGAAGCTGTCAAAATGCTAATCTTAATGAGAAAACACCCAGTTCTTTTAGTTCAATGTATAAACTGGAAGTTTATAAAATTTGAATATGAAATATTAAACTTTTAATTAGTTTCTAAATTAACACAATGCTGGAAAATAGACTTATTTTAATATTTATAATTCTTTACCCTTTTTTTAAATGCATATAAACTTTTACATTTCAGATCAAGCTACCAAAAAACAAGAAAATACCCTGAAATCTTAAAGTGCTCAGAATAAAATACGGGGTACAACTGTGCATCATTCTATCAGCTGGAGGGTTTGTTTTTTTTTTTTAAATTTACATTATTATTATTAGATCCTTTTAATGCTCATATAACAAAAACCTCAAGGAGAAATAATCTTGTTTGCAGGAACAAAAATAGAAAAGAAACATGGAATTGGCATACCACAGCTTATACTGATCTTTCATTGATTGAATTCCTCCTTTCTTCTTTAAAAAAACTGTAGCTATGCATTTCAGCCCATGTGGTGCATCAGGATGATTGATAGACCCCTGTATAAGCATGCTAAACCACAATAGCCTCTTCCGTTATCAAAGTGTCATTAAAAACATTTGACAAATGATGTAGTTTGAAAAAAATTATAGACTAAACTTGATCATAGAGTAAAGATGCAGCATGGAAGACAGTGTTTGGAAAAACCCTTGCAAAGTTACCTCTCAGGTACATAGTCTTTTTGAGGTATGGTTTGTAGTTACTTTTGGGTATGATGGTCTTCAAGCTCCAGAATTAAAAAAAGGGAGAAGGAATGTATCTCCTAGTAATTCATGTAAATTAGTTGATTTAATAAGAGAGCATACTATGGAAAAGTGGATTTAGCCTAGTGTTAATTTCTCACTGTAAGAAAACTGCCTCATTTTAAGGCTCAGTAACATTCAGAGGCAACTGCAGTGCAGTGCGGATTAATTAAAATTCAGGCATTAACTGAGATTGACCTCAAGTCATAATTCCTGTGAGTAACATCCTCTGCCACTTGTTTTTGTTGAGGATCTGACAGAGGTTTTCAGAGAAATTGGGAATGTGACCTACTACCATTTCTTCTTCCCTTCTCAAGCTCATTGTCTTTAAGTTTTTCTGCTAATTAATGTCCCTGCATTGTGAAATGAAGCAGATGGAACTACTATATAAGAATTTCTTTAGTCTTCATTTATTGGTGATTCCTGTCTTCTAATTTTTTTTGATCTTAGATGTTTTTTGTGTTAGAGATTTTTTTTGGGGGGTGGGGGGGAAACAGGCTAGCTGATTCCTTTTTTCCATTTCAAGGCAATTCATCAAATGTTGTTTTCATAACCCTGCAGCTGCAGACATTTAGTTTTGACTGTTTAACACCCCCCCTCCCAGTTTATTATTCAAAGATATGCTGTTATAATGATTAAATATAAGCATCTCAGAAATGTGTAATGATGCTAATTTTCTGCCTAGTTTCCCTTTCCTAGAAGCACCTTATCAGTGCAATATAAAGCCCAAGATGACAGCAATTTACACCTCTGCAGAGACAATAAAATGCAAATGGCTTGGTTTAACTGGAGTATTTTCCCTAGGAAATAATTAGTTTTACCTTCTCATTGTTTTCCCTCGTGCAAAAGAAAAAAAAACCAAAAAACAAAAAACAACAACAAAACCAAAACCAAAACAGTAATGACTGCTGTTTTGTTTTGTTCATATTTATTTATTTATTTATAAAGTTTAGATAAGAATTTATCTATTACAAATGCCTATCAAGGAAAGTTGTGTATTTGTTGGATGCCACCGAATGACGAGGTGCCTGCCTGCTGCTTTTTACCACTGCTTTTTTGTAGAGTGACATCTGTGGGTTTCAGATTGCAGAAATGAGTTTGTGTTATGGGCTGGAGTCACTAAATAATGCGGGGCCGTAGAGGCCACATACAGCACAGCTCCTTCATCTGGATTTGAGATACGCAAACCTCTACTTTATAAATGATACTTTATATGGCTTGTAGTTTCTGTGGGATTTTTGTCACATAGCCTCAGCGAACAAAACTACTGCACCATAGGGAACAAAGTATTGGTGTCATCAGAAAAGTAATATTGGGAAGGCAGAGAATAAAACTGTCAGCTTTTCCGAACTGAAAGAGTTTCCCAAAGGGGCTTTTTATTTTGTGAGGAAAACTACCAGAGGCTTGTAGCATTACTGGTATTGATTTTAATGTTCCAGTTTGCAGTCCTTTATTTGCCAAAGCATTTTGATTAAAATGATTTGTCTTTGATTTTCCTTCTCAAAATGGCTTTGATTTAAAATTTGTTTTATGACAGTTTGTAATATATAACTAAAATGCTTAAGGTATTAATTTTCTTTTTTTTTTTTTAATCAAAACCACTATGCTGATTATTGATGTGAAAGTGATATCATGAGTCTGAGTTATTAACAATATTGTTTTTAAGGAAGTCTGAGGTCATGTTTTGTTCTCAGGTCATGTTTGACTCTGTGTCAGAATAAACTGAAATGGCAAACTACCACAATTTCTCATGGAAGAGAAACCCTTAGATTGAAGCTGCTTTGTCTGAGTAAGTCTTCTGTCAGAGTGAGTCATAGATAGCAAATATATATTGGTTCCTTTCACAGATTCATTCAAATAAGATTAAAGAGATGAGGATGCTATAAGTCACTTACCTGTTGACCTACTGAACTAGAAAAATAATCACATCATTAATTCCATCTTATAAGGTAAGACTGATCTTCTGAAAAGTTTAGTTTGTGCTTGCATCTGCTCTATAAATTTAAGCAACTCATCCGTCAGCTTTATTACCTCAGTGACATCCATGGAGGTCCATAATTCCAGAGCACAGATGATTAATGTCCCCCTATTTGGATTCCTTACTATAGCCCAGCATCAGAGATCATCAGAAACTGCCTATGCATGAGGAGGCAGGCCGGATGCAAGGGGACTGTTTTAAGCCTTTGATTTTTTCCATCATGCAGCTTTTCTTTTCCTGTTCTGAGTGAGACTGGTCAGAATTTGTCAAAGCATTTGGGATTGTGTTTCCTGTAATTCGGTTGGCTGGTATCAATAACACAGATCTCCACTCTGAGCAATCGCTTTGTGAGCTTGAGAACTGGCTGAACATTGACAAATGTGTGAACAGGGAATGGAGATGCAGCTCTGATTCTTGGCCCACCAGTCTGTACAGGAAGACTTACTATTTGCTGCTTGCACTGGTCAGCAGACAATTATTTTGGTACTCACTTGTTCTGTGCAGTCGGTCACAGAAACCTGGAGATGGACAAAGATGTGTATGGTTCTCCTTCAGGAGGGACAGGGTGAATATCTAGAGCCAAAGCCTGCTGTTGATATATCTGAATTTGCACTTTTTCAGAATGACCAAGAGTATCATCAGAAGATTTGGGAGCCTGAAAACCAAGGGTGGACAGACAGTATCTATTTCAATGAGAATTGGGACTTTGAGGTCTGAGATTATTTCAGAAGGGGAGTTTGCTCCTCTTATCAATTTTAAAACCCCTCCTTTCTGTCTTTTTATAACTCCCTGAGCTTGTAACACATCAAATAGCTCTTAGCCTCCTGTATATTGGTATGCTACTTTCTTCTGGTTCCAGCCATGCAATTGTCTATACTTCTGAGTACATGTCGTACCATCATCCTGTCACATTTCTATGGACGGGTGGACGGTAACAACTATTACTCTACAGATTTGACCAATATTTTCTTGGTTTGTTAGGAGGATTCTGTGGTAGGGCCACCTAAGGCTAAAGAACAAAAAAGAAAGGGTGTCTGTAGTGGTTAAAAGATAATTTAAAGAGTTAATAACAGGAAAAGAAATTGTTGTACACAAGCTAGTTTATAAATTTCAAACCTTCTTAAACAGAAGCAGCTGGTAGCTTCCCTATTGTGAATACCAGGCTTTTTTTATTGGAAATCAATCATTCCTTCTATGGGAATCCGTTAGAAAGTGTTAATCATAGCAATCTATTGCACCTCACTGACACTTTTTGCAGCAGTATGATCTCCTGGTCTTGTATTTATCAATGATTTAGGATGGCTGGCATCTTTAAAAAACATTAATTATCCATACTCCTACTGTGTTTAAATTCTTGCATAAAGACATTGGATATTAATCATAGTTTTCCTCTGAGATTCCAGGGAACAAACTTGGCATGTTTAGGAGCTGGTTTCGTTGCATGCTGGAGGATTGATCTTATCACCCGTAAATAAAAATGCAATGGTAAATATAAGGGGAGGAAGAATTTAAAATAACAGCGCAGCTCCAGATGATTTTGTGGGTCCTTTGAGAGCATCTGCTTTATGCTCCCCATCCCCATGACATCAGCCCATGGCCTCTAATTTTGTCTCTCCAAAAAGCATTCAGCAGAAGAGCAGGCTTGAGTCTCCAGATTGGATGGAATGGAGCTCCTTGAAGAACTGGAAGACTACAGAGGAGAACTCAAAACATTTGTTTTGAAGATCAATAGACATTTTATGTCCTGACATATCTTTAGCTTTTACTGTGATCATAACCTCCATGCACTTCTCTCTTTCCTTGGATGTGAAGGCAGGGCCCCCTTCCAGCTGGGTGGAGAAGGTCATTCTCATCTCCTGCCTGCTTTAGGAGGAGAACAAGAGTGCGTGCTTAGCACAAAGGCATGTGTCTGCCTGCTCTCACACATGGGCTGGTTAGGAGTCAGACTTTTTCTGATATGGGGCAACCTGTAGTAGCCTTCCTCTGAGATCCAAGCATGTAAGGGAGGATATTAGTACTGACCATCTTCTTATATGTGTCAAAATTTGGTATTTTAGTATTTGTGAAGATATTTAGTATGACTCTTTTAAACACCGTACATGCAATCAGAAAGCAGGTATACTTTCAGGTGAGTACCTAAAGGTTTTCAAGACAGTATTTGGACTTTGGGCATTAGTACATATTTTAATTTAGTGGAAGAAAGAGTTCCTGTTAGTAAAGTAACAAGATTAATTTATCTTGTGGTGTATTTAGGCAAGAGTCTGAAACATTTGTCTAAGCAGTCTAAACTAGTTAACCGGGAAGTTTTAACATTAAAAAAACTTATTAGACATCTCTGTGTTTTCTAAGAAGCTCAGCCGTTTAATGTTCAGCAGTGCTGTGGCTCCAAGTACATTAAACAGTAGATGTATATTTAATAACTTGTTTTATTCTTAATAATAGTTTATGTATGCTATTTCAGCTGTGTAATCTGAGGAAAATAGCATGTTGAGGAAAGGGAATTCTTCATAGCACAAATCAGTAATGTGTCATTTATCTTCTTTGTAGTAAGCAAAGAGAAACCTTGTGGGTCTTTCTCATTGTTAGAAAGCTTATTTGAAGATTTATAATTAACTTTTAACTTATTATTTTACAATACAAATATAAATATTTCTTCAAGAATGTCAACAATCAGATGTGTTTTGAAAGATTTCTCTTACTGAAAAACCATACATTTAACTGATTTATGTCTGTGCAAAAGTCCAGAAACACACAGCTGTACATCAGGCCCTGTTGGTGAGGCAAATGCTTGCACATGTTTTAATTAGAATAAAGAATGCTTTTCCAGTTGTCATGTAATAGGCAAGTCAAGTTCTGTTGAATAAATGCAGTGTATTTTTGGCCTCACTGTACAGTTGTGAAAGGGTTAGGAGACTAAGCAGATCCTCTACGGAGGGCTATTAAATCATGTTTTTCACTCAGGATCCACAGTCTGTCTGCTGATGGGAAGGAATTTATTAATGTTCTCTTTCTTTCAAAAACCCAAGAAGTCTTGGACCTTAAATCCACAGCTGGTTTCCCTGCCTACTCTTTGCGTAGCAAGGTATTTGCAACAAATGCTCCTAACAATGAGAAGACTAAGGTTTACCCTAAGGAGATACACATTTCCCATCTCTGTTTTGTACACTAGATCAGACTGTGGAGTAGCTAAACCTGCTAATGCTGTGCTGCCCAGTGGTTATGGCACTCTCCTGCTTCTGAAACAGATCATATACTTTATGCAATGGATGTTACACAAAGGCACAATACAGTATGATGTTAAACAGGCAGTAAGCAAGGTTGCTGCTTGTATGTGAAGACAGTGAAAATTCTTGGAGATTTCTTCACTGGTATTCAGGTGCTGGCCTCACCTGTGCCACATACAGAAGTACATTCTCATCCCCCACCTCTGCTACACTGTTTACATCTTTACAGCAAATTCATTAGCCCTCCGTTTCACTCACCCCATGCGGTTCTCACTGAATCCCTATGCATATTCCATATGCAGTATTTAATTTCATAGGCATGGTCCAGATGCTTTGGTCAAGAGAATCTTCGTATTTATAAACATCATTTGTTTGAGTGGATCCAGATTGACAAGTTATATGTCTTCATCATTATTATCTTCTATTCTGGGAATCTATGTGTCACCCACACATTTTACCAGCAATGATATTGTGTATTATTTGAGAGCATTAATAAAACATTATTGAATTAATCCCTGCAAAGGGATCATCCTGTTAGAATATTCCTTACTTCAACATGACTCTCCATTGACAGCTGCATTTGGGCACATGCCAATTAGTGAGCTCTCCATCCATTTAATGTGTTCTGTACTGGTTTATAAAAGACTGATTTTGTAATAAGACTCAGACATGGTACTAGATCAAACACCTTACGAAAGGCAAAATTTACTGATTACTTTTGTCAAACAAGTTAGAAATCTCATCAAAGAAAAGCATAGATACAGTCATATCGGGGGCTGAGTTACAGAATCTGAACCAAAACATTCAAACAAAATCTACTTATATATTTCTTCAGGGCTAAATTCATTGAGGGAATTTAGAACTGGAAGCCAGAACTGTAACCCGGGTGCAGCCTACTTTCATGTAAATTTATGAAAAGTGAATTAGTTATCAGGTGTAGCATCTTCAGTGGAAGGGAATCAAGATACCTATTCTTACTCCTTTCTTGCTGGCAGTTTCCTCCTTGAATACCTTACCGAAATCATTTATGATAGGTTGTGAGAGAGGTCTTAGTGCACTGCTATTGGCCAAAGGGAATGGGGGAGCTTGGGTGGCAGTGCAAGCCTGCTGCTCCAGACATAGATTTTTTTTTAAAAGTGCTGGATCTTCCCTAACTTCTGAAAGAAAGATGACAGCTTCAGGAGAAGACAATTAACTTTCCTAATGGACATAGATGCAACAGAGTATAAAGTGTCCAAATTCTTGTCTCCTCTCCTCCTGTCTCTGTTTTTGAATGGTTAGTTTAGATTTCTCCCATTTTGGCCTTTATGTAAAACCATTTTTAAGTACCTGAAAGAGTATGTGCACAGATTGTTGCCTCCTGATACACATGTGAGCTACCTCAATCTAAGCCTTGTAAATATAGGTCTCCATTGGCCGAGCTGCCATTTTAGGATAGCACACTGCTAGAGTCAATACAGTTTTCCTCTTCAGAGGAAGCAACATTATACTGTGCTTAGCAGACATTTCCATTCCCAGCTCTGTGGCCAGAAGTGAAAATAATAAATTCTGCGGTCTTCAGCTGAAGCCATGCTTTCAGGACATCACTGCTTTTGTGGCTCTAAGTACCAGAATTTGGGAATAGAAGGAAAATCCACCTCAAAAGCTGTCCTGGTTTCAGCTGGGATAGAGTTAAATTTCTCCCTCATAGCTGATACAGTGCTGTGTTTTGGCTTTAGTCTGAGAACAATGCTGATAACACACTGACGTTTTAGTTGTTGCTCAGTTGCGCTTACCCTGATCAAGGACTTTTCAGTTTCTTGTGCTCTGCCAGTGAGGAGGGGCACAAGAAGCCAGAAGGGAGCAGAGACAGGACACCTGACCCAAACTTGACGAAAGGGTATTTCATACCACAGCGTGTAATGCCCAGTATATAAACTGGAGGGAGTCACCCAGAAGGGATTGATCACTACCCAGCGATGGGCTGGTGTCGTGGTTTAAGCCCAGCCGGCAACTTGGAACCACGCAGCCGCTCGCTCACGCCCCCCCTTTTCCTTCCTCCCCCCGCTCCCGGAGGGATGGGGAGGAAGAATCGGAGGAATGTAACTCCCACGGGTTGAGATAACAGCTCTCCAGTAACTAAGGTATAATACAAACCACTACTGCTACCAATAAGAATGATAAGAGGAATAACAAGGGAAAAGGACACAACTGCTCACCACCCACCGACCGATACCCAGCCCGACCCGAGCAGCGATCTGGGCCTTCCGGGTAACTCCCCCCAGTTTATATACTGGGCATGACGTGCTGTGGTATGGAATAGCCCTTTGGCCAGTTTGGGTCAGGTGTCCTGTCTCTGCTTCCTCCTGGCTTCCCCTCCTCTCTGGCAGAGCATGAGACTGAGAAAGTCCTTGGTCAGAGTAAACATTACTGAGCAACAACTAAAAACATCGGTGTTATCAGCATTGTTCCCAGACTGAAAGTCAAAAACACAGCACTGCACCAGCTACTAAGAAGGAGAAAAAATGACTGCTATAGCTGAACCCAGGACAGCTGGGTATCAGTCAGTGGGTGGTGAGCAATTGCATTGTGCATCACTAGGTTTATTGTTTGGGTTTTTTTCCTTTCCCCTTTTAGTTCTATGTTCTCTCCCTTTGTTATTTCCCTTATCATTGTTATTATTATGAGTAGTATTATATTACACTTTAGTTATTAAACTGTTTTTATCTCAGCCCATGGGTTTTACATTCTTTTAATTCTCCTCCCCATCCCACTGGGGAAAGAAAAGGGGGGGGGGGGGGGGCGAGGGGCTGGGGTGG